>NC_090653.1:215681838-215771838 GCF_040937935.1 Hyperolius riggenbachi
ATATATATATATATACACATATATACACACACAAACACACACATATATGTATATATGTATATACATAGAGAGAACGATTGAGATAGATACACCAACATTGCGGCTGACACTTCAGTATCTAACATACTTTTACCGGTGAAATAAGTGTGCAGCACTGCTGGATGCGCAACTCCGTTATTTGGAGATATGTCACGGAGGTTTCTACGCTTTCGCCGCATATGCCGAGCACGAGAGCCTACACATGCGCAGTTGGGAACGGCTCTCGTGCACGGCAGGACATGGAGAGGGCGGAAAGCGATGACCCGGAAGCAGTTCCGGAGTCACATGGTCTCGGCGGCCATCTTCAAAATTGGTATAATTAAGTTATTTATTGGCAACGGAGAGCGGGAAAAATAGATGTGAACAAGAGAGGGCATAATGGGGAACATAAATATATGTTTAAATCAATTTGCTCGGAAAACACCACAGATCTTCTTTAATTAAAATAGATTGGTAATATAATCTTACCCATCCTGTTTTAAAAGAACAGGCAAATGTTTGATTTCATGAGGACAGACATTTTTTTGGTTGAAAGGAGGTGACGGAGCATGAGACACAGTTCCAACTGTCCTGTGTGCTGATCACCCCTTCCAGTTGCTAGGAAATCCCATCATGCTTTGCACAGCATCAGGGAAAAAAAGCCCGGGCAGTTTTCTTTGATGGGTGGAGCTTAGCTAAAAATGCAGCTAAAAATGATGCTTTGGTAAGAAAAACAAAGTTCTGATGCTGTGAAACTGTTAAAGAAACACCAAGCCTTTTCAGTTCTGCTGAGTAGATTTTTAGTCCAGAGGTCACTTTAAGCTCTGTTAAGGCTGCTCTTTCCACTTCATTTCCCTGGGTGACTCCTGTCACCCGCAATTGTTCCCGAAAGCCTGGGCGAGTTACGTTTCATCGCCCATGTGCGGCCTGGCCAGGCACGCTCGCCTGCCCTCCTGTACAGGTAGTCAGGGATAGGTGCCTGCAGTATAGGTAGTCATCTGTCCCCCCCCCCCCCCTTCCATGAGCCCACCTGCTTGGGCAGTCCTCCTCTGTACCCCCTTTTCCCCCCTCCCTGAGTCCCTGTGCCAGACCCTTCTGCCGTACTAACATGGCCTGGATCCAGCACAGAATTATACCGCTCTTCTGTCAGCCGATTAGTGTCCTGTCACCATGATTACTTCCGGTCAGCACTTCTCATGACGTCATGAGAAGTGCTGTCTGGAAGTAACGATGGTGACAGGACGCTAAATGGCTGAAAGAAGAGCAGTGGATCCAGGCCATGTGAGTACGGCAGAAGGGGCCGGGGGCGTTGTCTGGTACAGGGCCTCTGGGACGGGAGAAAGAGGGGGCACAGAGCGACTAAGTGCGCGCACACATGGCCACTATGGTGCCTGCCCACCTAAATAAAGACACATATGGTTGCAGCCACCTTAGCATTTTATTAGATTAGATAAGTTTAACAGCAGTGGAGGAATATAGCATTAGTTGATGTTTAACCACATATATGTTCATGCTGGGACTTATAGTCCCACTATAATGAGACTGGCACTATAAGACACATATTGCAACTCCACCACAGTTGGTAGCTGGGACTTGCAACTGCACTTCAATGGTTACAGTTATACAGGAGAACATCTCAGTCGTTTTAATGTTGTGGCTGATCTTAAAATCCTAATAAGGAATGTAGAGGCACCAGGTAACTGCTGCCCTGTTGCAGTGATCCCAGCTACAGGCAAGTGACACTCCACTTAGCTCGCTTGTGCTGCTAATCTGTGCAGTCAATGCCAGTCATTGTAAACCGCACTTGCGGAAATGCGCAGTAATTCGAGTGTGTGTTTTTTCTCTTAATATCAGGGACATAATACCGGTAGTCATAATAAACAAACAAACATCAATAAGCAACTGGGAATGAATTCATGAGAAGGCAAGCAGGACCACATAGTGAATAGATATAGATAGATAGATAGATAGATAGATAGATAGATAGATAGATAGATAGATTGATAGATAGATAGTGTTTATTTATTCTCTGTAATGTTGGCTGAGGTCAGCTGACAGGTTCTGTGCTCAGCGATTGGTGCTGCAGCATGTGGCTGATTCTCCTGTCTAATGTGTCTGCAGGGCCTGGGCTTCACCTATACCTGAAAATAGACTTTTGGTCTTCAGCAAGATGGTGCTCTGCCTGCCTGCACATAAGTAGCAGCAGATGGTGCTCTAGTGCAGGGGAGGGCGGGCAGAGCTGGGTGTGGTAAAGCAGGGGATTCTGGGAAGAAGAAGTCAGTGTCAGGGAAATATTCTAGAAGGAAAGGGAGTGTTTTAGTTAGATAGCTGAGGGAAATGTTGTGAGAGACAGTATAGTGCAGGATAGATACTACAGAATGTATAGAGAGATGTAGTGTAGTGTAGTAAATGCAGAGATGCAGAATAGAGATAGTGCAGGGCATTACTAGAGGATATGCTATACAGAACAGCCCTGTTCTGTATAGCATATCAATCATGCAACCTCCATATTCTGGTATGTATCTCCTGCTTACTGAGGGACAGAGCAGAGCTGTTGTGTGGATAAATAGATACACAGACAGACACACACACATACTCTGCTCTGTTGCTCAGTAAGCAGGAGATACATTACAGAATATGGGGATTGCATGATTGATATGCTGTACAGAACAGGCGGCCCTGTTCTGTATAGCATATCCTCTAGTAATGCCCTGCACTGCATCTCTTTTCTGCATCTCTGCATTTACTAGGACAGGCAGAAGTTACTGAGGGATGGGATAGTATATGTATGTATATATGTTATGTGTGTTCTGCTCTGTCCCTCAGTAACCTCTGCCTATCCTGTATGATTATATGCTGTTTCTCTGCATTTCATACACTACATCTCTCTATATGTAGTGTAATTACATTATTTTATATAATAATTGTGTTCCTGAGATGTGGGTAGAAACCAGACTGCCCAGAGGAAACCCCACAAACATGGGGAAACCTACACAATTAAGTCCAGGCTGGGAATTAAACCGCAAACCTGTGGAAGGCTAGCTTGTGAAGTACAGATAGAGGCAGTACAGTGCAGGATAGATATATTGCAGGATGTATAAAGAGATGTAGTGTATGAAATGCAGAGACACAGCATAGAATTATACTGATCAGGCAGAAGTTGCTTAGGGAATGAGCCGATCTGAGATATATATATATATATACATATATATATATATATATATATATAGTGTGCGTGCGTGTGTACTGCAATCACTGAAAAACGGCTTGACCGATTTGAACGAAACTTGGTAAACAGATCCCTTACTACCTGGGATGATATGTTCTAGGGGTCTTGCGTCCCCCTGCACATGTGGGCGGAGCTACAAACAGCCCATCAGATTTCACCCATTCAAGTCAATGGAAAAAATGTAAAAGGCTGCCATTCTCACAGTAATCAAGCCAGAGTCCCCACACTTGGCACAGTTGGTCACTTGGTGACCGAAGTTACAAATCCAGGAAAAGTGGGCGGAGCATAAAACAGCCAATCAAATTTCAGCCATTCATTTTAAATGGGAAAATGTAAACTGCAGCCATTCTTAGACTGTTAATGGCACGGTTCTCAAACTTGCCACAGTTGGTCACTGGGTGAATGCGATTAAGATTCAAGAAAGTGGGTGGAGCCTACAACAGCCAATCAAAATTCACCTATTGATTTTCAAGGGGAATATTTAAACTGCTGTTATTCTTACACTTTTAATGGCAGAGGCTTCAAACTTGCTACAGTCGGTCATTGGTCAGATTTCCTTAGTGGATAAACTGCTTCCATTCACACATTTTTGATGCCAGGAACCTGAACGCTCACAAACTTGGTCATTGAATGTCTTTGTGTCAAGGTTACAAAAAGTGGGCAGAGCCAAAAACAACTTTTACTAGGAAAAAATAAACTGCAGCCATTCTTACACCGTTAATGGCAGGGTTCTCAAACTTTGCACAGTTGGTCACTGGGTGATTGAGATTAAGATTTTGGAAGGTGGGTGGAGCCTACAACAGCCAATAAAAATTCACCTTTTGATTTTCAAAGGGAATATTTAAGCTGCTACCATTCTCTTATACTGTTAATAGCAGATGCCTCAAACCTGGTTCAATTGGTCACTGGGTGACTGGGGTTCAAATTCAGAAAGGGGTCAGAGCCACAAACAGCCAATCAGGTTTGTTAGATTGTTTTATTGATACCAAGGACCCCAAAGCTGATAAACTTGATAATTGAGTGACTGTATGTCAAGGTTAGAAAAAGTGGGCGGTGCCAACTAAATTTTTAACATGGCAGGGTTCCCAAACTTTACACAATTGGCCACTGGATGACTGGGATGAATATTCAGAAATGTGGGTGGAGCCTACAACAGCCAATCAAAATTTACCTATTGATTTTCAAGGGGAATATTCACATTGCTACCATTCTTACACTGTTATTGGCAGAGGCCTCAAACCTGATACAGTCAGTCATTGGGTGACTGGGGTCCAAATTCACTGAAGGGGTGGAGCCACAAACAGCCAATCAGATTTGTTAGATTGTTTTCAGCCATTCTGTTATTGGCAGGGTTCTCAAACTGGGTGGGTGGGTGACACAGGGGAATTTTTACATTGCTGCCATTCTTACACTCTTAATGGCAGAGGTCTAAAATCGGCTACAGTCAGTCACTGGGAGACTGGGGTTTAAATTCTGAAGGTAGCGGGCCAAAAACAGCCAATCACATGTGTTTAATTTCAATTTCAATAATTTTTATTGGAGACATGTGTTTAATTTCAATGGTAAAATGCAACTTATTGATGCCAAGGACCCCAAAAGCTCATAAAATTGTTCATTGAGTGACTGTATGTCAAGATTACAAATAGTGGGCGGAGCCAAATACAACTAACTTTTTTCATGCAAAAATGTAAACCGCAGCTTTTCTTACACTGTTATTCGCAGGGTTCTCAAACTTTGCACAGCTGGTCACTGGGTGACTAGGATTAATATTCAGAAAAGTAGGTGGAGCCTAAAAGAGCCAATCAAAATTCACCTATTGATTTTCAAGGGGAATATTGAAACTACAGCCATTCTTACACTTTTAATGGCAGAAACCTCAAACCTGCAACAGTCGGTCGTTAAGCGTCTGGGGTTCAAATTCAGTAAAGGGGTCGAGCCACAAACAGCCAGATTTCTTTGCTGGATAAACTGCTTCCAGTCACACAATTTTGATGCTAGGAACCCAAAAGCTCACAAACTTGGTCATTGAGTAGTGACTGTGTGTCAAGGTTACAAAAAGTGGGTGGAGTTAAAAACAGATTTTTCTGGGAAATTGTAAACTGCAGCCTTTCTTCACTGTTAATAGCAGGGTTCTCAAGCTTTGCACAGCTGGTTACTAGGTGACTGGGATTAATATTCAGAAAAGTGGGTGGAGCCTAAAAATGCCAATCAAAAATCACATGTCGCTTTTCAAGGAGAATATTCAAATTGCTTCCATTCTTGCACTGTTAATGGCACAAGCCTCAAACCTGGTACAGTTGGTCATTGGGTCACTGGGGTTCAAATTCAGAAAAGGGAACAGAGCCATAAACAAAGAATCAGATTTGTTTCATTTCATGGGAAAATACAAATTATTGATGCCAAGGACCCGAAAGCTTCACAAACTTGACTGTGTGTCAAGGTTACAAACAGTGGGCGGAGGCAAAACATTTTTCACTGGGAAAATGTAAACTGCAGCCATTCTTACACTGTTTATGGCAGGGTTCCCAAACTTTGCCCAGATTAATATTCAGGGAAGTGGGTGGAGCCTATAATAGCCAATCAAAATTCACCTGTTGATTTTCAAGTGGAATATTGAAATTGCTGCCATTTTTACACTGGTAATAGCAGATGCCTCAAACCTGCTACAGTTGGTCATTGGGTCACTGGGGTTCAAATGCTGGAGAGGGGGTGAAGCCACAAACAGCCAATGTGATTTGTTTTCATTTCTATTGGAATATACAAATTATTGATGTCAAGGACCCCAAAGCTCACAAACTTGGTCAATGAGTGTTTGTGCATTAGGGTTAGAAAGTGGGCGGAGCCAACACCAGTCAAATACATACCCGGGCAACGCTGTGTCATCAGTGGGTGGAAACAAATACAAATTTCACTGGGAAAATGTAAACTGCAGCCATTCTTACACTGTTAATGGCAGGGCTCTTAAACTTTGCACAGTTGGTCACTAGGTGACTGGGATTAATATTCAGAAAAGTGGGTGGAGCCTACAAAAGTGAATCAAACTTCACCTATTGCTTTTCAAGGGGAATATTTAATTGCTGCTATTCTTGCACTGTTAATGGCACAGGCCTCAAACCTGGTACAGTTGGTTATTGGGTGACTGGGGTTCAAATTCAGAAAAGGGGGTCGAGCCACAAACAGCCAATCAGATTTTTTTTCATTTCAATGCAAATTATTGATACCAAAGACCGCAAAGCTCACAAACTTGGTCATTGAGTAACTGTGTGTTAGGGTTAGAAAAAGTATGCGGAGCCAACACCAGCCAAATGCATACCGGGCAACGCCGGGCAATCAGCTAGTATATATATATATATCTCTGCATTGTAACTGGTTGCATTATTCTCTCCCTGCATGCAGTCTTTGTATTAAAGGCTATGTCAGGTCTGCATTGCAGTTCACATTCATGACGCTTATGTTATGCAACTGACCACTGTGAACCTATTCGAAGACCCTGTTCAGGCTGAGTTCACATATGACATAGCGTACATTGTTCCATTGTACAATTATCCTGTTCTTTTGCTTTTCAATAAACCTTTGCTTGATGAAAAAAAAAAAAAACATGACATAGCGTGAAAAAGTAGCGTTTTAGGATGGTCCATTTGCAATTTTCGATTGCTTTGTAACCGCGTTTTTGGTGCATTTTCATTTGCATTTTTTTACGCAGATGCGTTTTGCATGCATTCTAATGTGTTTGCGGTTCACTAATGTAAAACGCATTTGCGCTTTGTATGCATTTTTTTTCTTTAAATTTATGCAAATCACTAAGAAGACAACAGGAAGCGGAAACACATCAGAGATCTTTACTTTTTAATTAAAAACACATTAAAAACGCAATGCATATGCGTTACCATAGACTTTTATTATGTGCGTTTTGGTAGCCAGTTATGCAGCACTAACAGCGTTTGCGAAACGCATACTGTACAAATGCAGTGAAACGCAGCTTCTTCTGCGTCCCATAGACTAACATTGCTGCATAAAATGCAGTGTTTCCCGCTACGCTAGCTTTTCTGCAATGTGTGCACCCAGCCTCACAGTGCTCAGTTGCATTGCAGAATAATTCTGCAAGTCAACTCACTGGCCATACAATTCTATGGGCCTGTTCACAGTATTGCGTTGTAACTGAGCCTGTTATTCGAACTCACTGCATACCAGCTTTGTATTAATGTCTATGTCTAGTCTCTATTTTAGTTCACAGTAATTATAACACATTATAACGTGTGTTATGCACCTGAACACGGTGATGCGATGCAACAGGGGCGGCACATCGCACTGAACGCACTCTGAAAGTGTAAAACCAACCTTAGACATTCTCAGTAAAGTGTAAGAGAAAAATTACAGATGAACACAATCTATGGTATGGTGGGGAGGAGAAGCAGGAAGGGAATTGTAGATCAGTCACATCTTGCTACAAATGAAAAAATAAAATAATCATGTAATGCGTTTGGTATTGGTACCAAAAAATCTTTGGTAGCCACACTTTTTTTTAAATGTGTTAACATTGTTTTATTTCTTGCTCTTGGACACCGTAGTTTGTGAGCTCTATTGAGGGGCAGTTTGTGATGTGAATTGCTGGATGTAGTCAGTGAAGTGCTGAGGACAACTGGCAGCACTAAATAATGCAAGATAATACAGTAAAAAAATTGTGGGAGGAATGGGTTCCTTAAAATAATCATCTCAATACAGATTTTTCAGTAAATGCAGTAATTAGTAATATATATTGTAATTAAACAATTTTATTAGTGAAACATAAGGTGGACAGATGTTGTTCTCTATATAGCATCACTGTTATATGTTGACAACTGTAAATACAGAAAGTAATACTTGGGGTATTGAAAGTCAAAAATTGTATGTAATGGTCCGTTCCAATTAGATACAGTTGTCTGCTGATTCATTCACATAAAATGCTTTAGATCTAACAGCGGTGTTGCACGTTATCTGCGCGTTTCTCCTACAGTCCTGGCATGCCAGTAAAGTATACTGAGACCATTCATTGCTTCTCATCCAAGGGAGTGGGCTCACTCACAATTTTGCCAAAAAATAGATTTTCACATTTTGTTAATAAAATGCATTTTAAACTTCCAGAAAGCAAGAGAATACTCAATATAAGGGCTTTAACCTACTAGAGCACTCTTTTTGAGCGTTAAGGGCCATTTTCCCCTAGCAATTGCAATCAAAAACACCAGCAATTGCGATTTTTCATTCATTTTGTTATGCGATTGCGATTTTTCATTTGCATTGCATTATCCCTCTTAAAATAGCTCCAGAAAGCGATTGCGATTTGAGATTTACAGTTTACAAATTGAATCACTATAGTGGAAAATACTTCTCATGATTTCTATGTTTGCATCCCTGGAGAGTCACACTGACAAGAGGCGGCCAGTAACTTGGTTCTGCACATGCATGTGCAGCAGATTTACATACAAATTTAATTTGTAAAAAAAAAATAGTTTTATTGCAGCCACAGTTGCAGAGGCCAGGCAATGTCATGGCCTATACATTTTACCCCCAAAAATGAAAGTATTTTTAAAAGAAAAACAATGTTTGTTGCATCCCTGGTGAGTGTCATTGACAGAGGCAGTGACTTGGCTCTGCACTTGTATGTGCAGGTTTACATACCAATGTAATTTGATCCCCCCAAAAAGCTGCTTTTGCAAACGCTGTAGCACAGGCCAGAAAATGTTATAGACTATACATCTTACTCAAAAAATTGAAAGTTTTTAAAAATAAAACCGATGTTTGTTGCATCCCTGGTGAGTGTCACTGCTTTTGCAAACGCTGTAGCATAGGCCAGACAATGACATAGCCTATACATTATACCCCCAAAATTTAAATATGAAAGAAAAACAGTTTTTGTTGCATCCCTTGTGAGTATCACAAACAAGAGAGGTGGCCGGTGACTTGGTTCTGCACATGAACATGCAGCATATTTACATATAAATTTAATTTGTTAAAAAAAAAGTTTTGTTGCAGAGGCCAGGCAATGTCATTACCTGTACATTTTACCCAAAAAGTTGAATTTTTTTTTATAAGGAAAAGGTTTGTTACATCCCTGGTGAGTGTCATTGACAAGAGAAACAGTGACTTGGCTCTACACATGTATGCGCAGGTTTTCATATCTATGTAATTTGACCCCCCCCCCCCCCCAAAAAAAAACAACTGCTTTTGCAAACGCTGTAGCACAGGCCAGACAATGTCATGGCATGACATATGTCATAGTATGACACAATTTAATTTGTTAAAAAAAGTTTTGTTGCAGCCACTGTAGCAGAGGCCAGGCAAAGCCATGGCCTATACATTGTACCCACAAAGTTGAACTTTTTTTTATAAGAAAAACAATGTTTGTTGCATCCCTGGTGAGTGTCACTGACAAGAGAGGCAGTGACTTGGCATGTAATTTGACCGAAAACCCCACCTACTTTTGCCAACGCTGTAGCACAGGCCAGACAATGTCATGGTCTTTAGATTTTACCCCAAAATTAAAAAAAACAAAACAATTTTTGTTGCATCTCTGGTGAGTGACACTGACGAGAGAGGCGGTGACTTGGCCCTGCACATGTATGTGCAGATTTACATACCAATGTAATTTGACCCCCCAAAAACTGCTTTTGCAAACGCTTTAGCAAAGGCCAGACAGTGTCATAGCCTATACATTTTACCCCCAAAATGTAAACGTTTTAAAAATAAAATCAATGTTTGTTGCATCCCTCGTGAGTGACACTGACAAGAGAGGTGGCTGGTGACTTGGTTCTGCACATGGATGTATGCAGCAGATTTACATACAAATTTTATTTGTTAACAAAAAAAGTTTTGTTGCAGCCACTATAGCAGAGGCCAGGCAAAGTCATGGCCTATACATTTTACCTAAAAAATTGAAAGTATTTTTTGAAAGGAAAACAATGCTTGTTGCATCCCTGGTGGATGTCACCAACAAGAGAGGCAGTTTGGCATGTAATTTGACCAAAAAAAACACCCCTGCTTTTACAATCGCTGTAGCACAGGCCATACAATGTCATAGCCTATACACTTTACCCCACCAATTTTTTTTTTCAATTAAATCAATTTTTGCTGCATCCTTGGTGAGTGACACTGATGAGAGGTGGACGGTGACTTGGTTCTGCATATGAACGCATAGCATATTTACGTACAAATTTAATTTGTAAAAAAAAATAGTTTTGTTGCAACCATTGTAGCAGAGGCCAGGCAATGTCCTAACCTTTACGGTTTACCCCCCAATTTTTTTTTTTTAAAGAAAAACAATGTTTGTTGCATCCCTTTTGATTGTCACTGATGAGAGGTGGTGACTTGGCCCTGCACATATATGTGCAGGTTTACATAGCAATGTAATATGACCCCTCCAAAAAACTTTTTTTGCAAACGCTGTAGCACAGGCCATACAATGTCATGGCATATATATATATATATATATATTTTACCCAAAAATGTTACATTTTTAAAAATAAAATCAATGTTTGTTGCATCCCTGGTGAGTGAAATTGATAAAAGAGGCGTCCGGTGACTTGGTTCTGCACATTTATGTGCAGCAGGGTTAAATACAAATTTAGTTTGTTAAAAAAAAGTTTTGTTGCAGCCACTGTAGCAGAGGCCAGGCAATGTCATGATGGCCTATACATTTTACCCAAAAAAGCTGAAAGTTTTTTTTTTTTTACAAGAAAAACAATGTTTGTTGCATCCCTGGTGAGTGTCACTGACAAGAGAGGAGGTTACTTGTCCCTGCACATGTATGGTTTACATACAAATTTAATTTGTTAATAAAATGGTTTTGTTGCAGCCACTGTAGCAGAAGCCAGGCAATGTTACTGCCTATACAAAACCAGGAAATGTCATGGCCTATGCATTTTACCCAAAAATTTGAAAGCTTTTAAAAATTAAATCAATGTTTATTGCATCCCTAGTGAGCAGTGGCGTAGCTAAGGAGCTATGGGCCCCGGTGCAAGTTTTACATGGGGCCCCCCCAAGCACTCTTTACATAACAATTGATACGGCGCACCAAAACCTGCAAAGGACAACCACAGTGTCAGAGGTGCAAGAAGGGGATGGGGAGCAGTTTGTTAATTATTACAATTATTTATAGCATCTATATAAGTTATTATTACCAGCACAGGACCAATAGAGAGCTAATATTGTGTTTGAGGAAGGGCCCCATGGGGCCCCTCTGGCCCAAGGGCCCCGATGCGGTCGCTACCTCTGCAACCTCTATTGCTACGCCACTGCTAGTGAGTGACATGGACAAAAGAGGCGGCCGGTGACTTGGTTCTGAAAATGTATGTGCAGTAGGTTCACATACAAATTTAATTTGTTAAAGTTTTATTGCTGCCATTGTTGCGGAGGCCGAACAATGTCATGGCCTATACATTTTACCTCAAAAATTGAGGTTTTTTTTCTTGTTTTATAGAAAAACGTTTGTTGCATCCCTAGTGAGTGTCACTGACAAGAGAGGCGGGACTTGGCACTGTACATGTATGTGCAGGTTTACATACCAATGCAATTTGACCCCCCCCCCCCCCCCCCCAAAAAAAAAAAACTGCTTGCCTGGCAGCCCTGCTGATCTATTTGGCTGAAGTAGTGGCTGAATCACACCAGAAACAAGCATGCAGCTAATCTTGTCAAAATTGTCAGAAAAACCTGATCTGCTGCATGCTTGTTCAGAGTCTATGGCTGAGGGTATTAGAGGCAGAAGATCAGCAGGATAGCTCTGTAACTGGTATTGCTTAAATGGAAATAAATATGGCAGCCTCCATACACCTCTCTCTACAGTTCTCCTTTAAAGGAAGGGTTCTCAAACTTGCCACAGGGATGAATGCAGCCAAAATAGGAGAAGAACGTCAGGAACTGATGGCCAATTATATAGCATGTGGTGTCAGTCTGTGACTCCACATTTCCCTATGAATGGTCCTTTGCCTCTGCAGGACACATAGCAGGTGGAAGCAGGTGACATAGCGCAGACATGTTAGCACTGAAATCCTATCCAGGCTGTGATACCTGCAGTATTCCTGCCAATCTGCTGCACACTGCTCACATTAAGGGCCTCCAAGTCCTCAGAAATGACTGCACACACTCAGGATGCTAATGCCCAGGCGCAGTGGCCGAGGTAACAGAGAATCTGTGTGAGCTAAAAATCTTTAGAACACTGGCCTTCTGTGGCAGACCACATATATCCACTTTACCTTGCTCTGGCCTGCCACCTAACTCCATCCTAGCTGATCACTCATGTCTCTGCTTCCAAAGACAGGCCACTTAGTACTGCGCATGCGTGAGTGCGCTTTTGCACGCCACAGTATGGAGCCGCCCATCTTCAGAAGTATTCGGGGACACCAGTAGTTGAGAGGTGCTTATAGTTAGCACAGATCCCTAACAGTAATCCTCCCTAATCTATACCTAACACTGATGAACGCCACCACGTAGGTAAAACAACGCTAATAGCAGCAATAACAGTAAATTTGGGTGCTGAAACCACCTGATACTGCACACTATAGACACTGTAGCTAAAAATAGCGGGTCCCATAGAGACCACTATTTATATACCAGCTATTTGTATAGCAAGAGTTTCTATAGTGGGCCGTCCCGTTAGCAGCTATTTTATTGGTGCCCAAATTTTCGGTTATGGCCGATATTAGCGGTATTATACATGGGCGCCTATGGTGGCACCCAAATGTATTAGTGCACACTGCGCCCAAATTTACGTGACCCCAACTTGTTCCCATCATTCCCCTTAAAGTGAACCTGAGACAGGAAGTGTTTCAGGTTCCATACTTGCCTGGGGCTTCCTTAAAGAGGAACTTCAGCCTAAACAAACATACTGTCATTAAGTTACATTAGTTATGTTAATTAAAATAGATAGGTAATATAATCTTACCCATCCTGTTTTTAAAAGAACAGGCAAATGTTTGATTTCATGAGAGCAGCCATCTTTTTGGTTGAAAGGAGGTGACAGGGAGCATGAAACACAGTTCCAACTGTCCTGTGTGCTGATCACCCCTCCCAGTTGCTAGGCAACGTGAATAACAACACAGGAAATACCATCATGCTTTGCACAGCATCAGGGAAAAAAAGTCCGGGCAGTTTTCTTTGATGGATGGAGCTTAGCTAAAAATGCAGCTAAAAATGATGCTTTGGTAAGAAAAACAAAGTTCTGATGCTGTGAAACTGTTAAAGAAACACCAAGCCTTTTCAGTTCTGCTGAGTAAGTTTTTAGTCCGGAGGTTCACTTTAAGCTCTGTTAAAGAGACTCCGTAACAAAAATTGCATCCTGTTTTTTATCATCCTACAAGTTCCAAAAGCTATTCTAATGTGTTCTGGCTTACTGCAGCACTTTGTACTATCACAGTCTCTGTAATAAATCAATGTATCTTTCCCTTGTCAGACTTGTCAGCCTGTGTCTGGAAGGCTGCCAAGTTCTTCAGTGTTGTGGTTCTGCTATGCACTCCCCCCTCAGGGGGAAAAGAAACACACAAATGATCTCTTGAGATTCAAAAGGAATGCTGTATACAGCCTGCTTGTGTATGGATGTATTTTCTATGTGTGGACATACTGTACATCAACCTACTTCCTGTTTTGGTGGCCATTTTGTTTGTTTATAAACAAACTTTTTAAAACTGTTTTTAACCACTTTTAATGCGGCGGGGAGCGGCGAAATTGTGACAAAGGGTAATAGGAGATGTCCCCTAACGCACTGGTATGTTTACTTTTGTGCGATTTTAACAATACAGATTCTCTTTAAGGCTGCTCTTTCCTCATCATCTCCCTGGGTGACTCCTGTCACCCGCAATTGTCCCCAAAAGCCTGGGCGAGTTGCGTTTCGTCGCCCATGCGCGGCCTGGCCAGGCTTGCTCGCCTGCCCTCCTGTACAGGTAGTCAGGGATAGGTGCCTGCAGTATCGGTAGTCATCTGTCCCCCGTTCCCCCCCCCCCTTCCATGAGCCCACCTGCTTGGGCAGTCCTCCTCTGTACCCCCTTTTCCCCCCTCCCTGAGTCCCTGTGCCAGACCCTTCCGCCATGGCCTGGATCCAGCGCAGAATTATACTGCTCTTCTGTCAGCCGATTAGTGTCCTGTCACCATGATTACTTCCGGTCAGCACTTCTCATGACGTCATGAGAAGTGCTGTCTGGAAGTAACGATGGTGACAGGACGCTAAATGGCTGAAAGAAGAGCAGTGGATCCAGGCCATGTGAGTACGGCAGAAGGGGCCGGGGGCGTTGTCTGGTACAGGGCCTCTGGGACGGGAGAAAGAGGGGGCACAGAGCGACTAAGTGCGCGCACACATGGCCACTATGGTGCCTGCCCACCTAAATAAAGACACATATGGTTGCAGCCACCTTAGCATTTTATTAGATTAGATAAGTTTAACAGCAGTGGAGGAATATAGCATTAGTTGATGTTTAACCACATATATGTTCATGCTGGGACTTGTAGTCCCACTATAATGGGACTGGCACTATAAGACACATATTGCAACTCCACCACAGTTGGTAGCTGGGACTTGCAGCTGCACTTCAATGGTTACAGTTATACTGTAGAACCTCGCTACATTTCCTCTTGTGCGGTGGGAATCGTCGCGGGAAAAATTTGCATGCGGATGCGAATTTCGCATGCGGGTCAATGCGAATTTTCATGCGAATTCGCATGGATGGCGATGTATGCGAATTTAACCATGGCAGTGCTGGTGTGATTTTCCATTGTTTCTATGCGAATTCGCATGAGAATTCGCATACTTAAACCGCATGCGAATTTCCTATTAAATACATTGTATGCGATTTGCATAGCGGTATGCGAATTCTAATGGCTCTGCCGTGCAAATTTTTTCTGCACAGAAAAACGCAAAGGAATCCTGACAAGTGGAAACAGTCCCATTCACTTGTATTGCTATGCAAATTCGCATGCAAAAAATGCATACAAATTCGCGATAGTGGAAAAGGGCCCTCAGTGGTTTTAATGTTGTGGCTGATCCTAAAATCCTAATAAGGAATGTAGAGGCACCAGGTAACTGCTGCCCTGTTGCAGTGATCCCAGCTACAGGCAAGTGACACTCCTCTTAGCTCGCTTGTGCTTCTAATCTGCGCAGTCACCCGCACTTACTGAAATGCGCAGTAATTCGAGTGTGTGTTTTTTTTCTTAATATCAGGGACATAATACCGGTAGTCATAATAAACAAACAAACATCAATAAGCAACTGGGAATGAATTCATGAGAAGGCAAGCAGGACCACATAGTGAATAGATATAGATAGATAGATAGTGTTTATTTATTCTCTGTAATGTTGGCTGAGGTCAGCTGACAGGTTCTGTGCTCAGCGATTGGTGCTGCAGAATGTGGCTGATTCTCCTGTCTAATGTGTCTGCAAGGCCTGGGCTTCACCTCTACCTTAAAATAGACTTTTGGTTTTCAGCAAGATGGTGCTCTGCCTGCCTGCACATAAGTAGCAGCAGATGGTGCTCTAGTGCAGGGGAGGGCGGGCAGAGCTGGGTGTGGTAAAGCAGGGGATTCTGGGAAGAAGAAGTCATTGTCAGGGAAATATTCTAGAAGGAAAGGGAGTGTTTTAGTTAGCTGAGGGAAATGTTGTGAGAGACAGTATAGTGCAGGATAGATACTACAGAATGTATAGAGAGATGTAGTGTAGTGTAGTAAATGCAGAGATGCAGAATAGAAATAGTGCAGGGCATTACTAGAGGATATTATACAGAACAGCCCTGTTCTGTATAGCATATCAATCATGCAACCTCCATATTCTGTTATGTATCTCCTGCTTACTGAGGGACAGAGCAGAACTGTTGTGTGGATAAATAGATACACAGACAGACACACACACATACTCTGCTCTGTACCTCAGTAAGCAGGAGATACATAACAGAATATGGAGATTGCATGATTGATATGCTGTACAGAACAGGGCTGTTCTGTATAGCATATCCTCTAGTAATGCCCTGCACTGCATCTCTTTTCTGCATCTCTGCATTTACTAGGACAGGCAGAAGTTACTGAGGGATGGGATAGTATATGTATGTGTATATATATATATATATATATATATATATATATATATATATATATATATATATATATATATATATATGTGTGTATATATATGTATATATATATATATATGTATATATATATGTATATATATATGTGTGTGTATGTCACGGACGATTGCGGGGACGCAGGCGCGTCCTGGAACCGCCCGTGAAGAAAAGAACGATCGCACTCGATTCCTGCATCGATTGCGCTTCAAAACGGTACAATCTGGGTTGAGTGTGTAGGGACAGCTAAAGTCCTTTTCTTAGCAAAGAGAGCACCATTCCAAATGCTGGTTGGCCCTTTTGATATGCTAATGAGCCTGGGCCCAGAGAGTCCCTGGCTTCAAGCTGTGCTGATGGCCCATCCATCAGGTATAAGGTGACAAACACCATGACAGAACCAATTTAGAGTGAGGGAACTCAGACACTCCGACTCCTTTTCCCAGCAGGGAGCCGACATGTGGCTTGCTGCTGCCAACTTCAAAGAACCTTTGCCTGGGAATGACCTGGTATAAATCCCAGGGGTCTCTCATATTCCATAAACTGCTATATGTATCATATTTTCTGTGTTGCCAGGCTGGCAGACCCTCCAAACTAACAGAGCAGGTAGGGCCCTGCCTGGCGTTGGTTCTGAGCACATTTCAGAACCTTCTGAGGTAAAGACTGCCCGTTAGGCAGTTCAACAGTGCCCTAATGGTACCACAGGGGTCCCACCCCTCATGTTTGGTATCAGACTGCTGGGTACATCGAGGCAGACCTGAAAATATTAGTAAATCTGCCCTGACCTGTACGGTTCTGTGAGATAGAGCCCATATATGGTTAAGGCATGATTTCTGGTCTCCAGGACAAGGGCAGGACTCATCTCATGTTCTAAGGGGGTGTGTGGGCCCGCCCTCACTTCCTCCTACTGAATCAGGGGCATAAGAATGGGAGAGGAGCCAAAACTCAGAGTCCTCCACACTGAAACATCTTGCACTCATCAGATGCCAGCTTGAGGATATGCTGGCATCCACCTGATCTGAACTCTGGACTTTGAAACCAAGGACTTTATGATTCTTCCCACAATAAGGACATCTTTCCAGGAACTAAGTATTTTTCTCCCTTCTTTTATTTTTCATACTGGCTATTACTGTTTTCATAATTGTTGATTTTCATAATTGTCTGTATATATTAATTATTTATATTGCGTGAATAAACGACTTTTCCCAAGTCATTCACTGTTTCGCTACCCTGCTTATCAGCACACACAGAAATGATCCCGGGTCTCTGAAGATACGCTACTGTTTGTTTGTTGTTGGCTAGACAGAATATCGTGTGTTTAACCGTTTTATTCGCAGGATTAGTCAGTCAGTTAGTGGGCCCCACGGTCCCATGATAACCGCGGTGGTGGCAGTTTACTCTGAACCAGTGGGTGAAGTGGTAATCACCCGTGTCTCACAGGCTTCCTTCTGAGTTGTCTGCGGCTAATTCTTAACGGTTCCTGCGCATTGACTGCGACCAGAGTTCGCACGATCTGTGCGCTGGCACCGTTTAGAAGGCTAAGTGCGGTCAGCCACGAGGGCTCCTGTGACAGTGGTGGCAGCGGTGGGATCTGTGTTGTGCTGAAAGTATCTGCGATAGCGCTAGCGCTATCGAGAAACGAACTAATTCGTTGGTGTAGCTGGAAGGCAATATATTTTTTATATATACAGAGAGACTGTGTAGCCAGTACCCCTCCCCAAAAGTTTTATTTTATTTGGCATGGAAATGTCCGGGAACTACCAGAACATGTGCCTAGCAGACCTGGAAAATCTTTGCGAAGAGAGGGGCATTGGCATCCTCCGCAAGACAAAACGGGACCTGATAGCAGACTTGTCCAGATGGGATGCCCAGCAACTGCGGGAGCCGGGAGTGTCCGCTGAGGTGGATACCAGCCCATCTGACAATCAAGGGGAACCAGAGGCTGAAGATCTTAGGCGTACAGAGGTTGAGCATCCTGCGGGCCCTGTTGCAACAGTTACGCCAGAGACTGTCAGTATGGACCCCAATCCCAGAGTTTCTGACATTACTCGCCCGGAACTGGCCAGTACTGGACTGTCCATGGGTGCTGACCCGGTAATGCAGCAGGCATTACAAAAGCTGATGGAGACTGACCTGGACAAGTACATGCAGTACATGGAAGCACGAGAGGAACGGGAGCGCCAATCTGCAGAACGCCACGCGGAGAGGGATGCCGCTGAGCGAGAACGGGAGCGCCAATCTGCAGAACGCCACGCGGAGAGGGATGCCGCTGAGCGAGAACGGGAGCCCCAACGACAGCATGAGCTAAACATGGCAAAAGTGCAACAGGCCAGCCGGAGTTCACCGCCCAGCCTCCCTGCTGAAGGAGCTGCAGCACCCGTAAGTGCAAAATTTAAATTTGCTAATATTGAAAAAGACACAGACATTGACTTGTTTTTGCGATCTTTTGAAAAAGCATGCCGTCAGTATCGTCTGTCCCAAGACCAGTGGGCCAGACATCTGACACCGTTGCTGCGCTACAAAGCGCTTGATGCCTTCGCAGAATTGCCTGCGGAGAAGGATAATGATTATGCTGCTATAAAAGACGCTATCGTTACTAAGTACCAGCTGACGCCAGAAGCCTATCGGAAAAAGTTCAGGGCCTGGCAGAAAAAGTCTTCTGATTCGTACCGAGATGTGGTCAGCAGCTTGCTCACCACACTCCGCCAGTGGACACTAGGCCTCACCAAA
Organism: Hyperolius riggenbachi; assembly: GCF_040937935.1. Lineage (NCBI taxonomy): Eukaryota > Metazoa > Chordata > Amphibia > Anura > Hyperoliidae > Hyperolius > Hyperolius riggenbachi. The sequence goes on from NC_090653.1 coordinate 215,700,886, forward strand.
GGGTCTTATGGCGTCCTGGAGGACTTGATAGTCCTGGAACAATTTCTGAACATTTGCCCTGCTGATGTACGACAATTTGTGCTAGAACGCAAGCCGGCTTCAGCCACTGTCGCTGCAGACCTTGCTGAGACTTTTGCAACTACCCGGGTGGCTGATACCCGCAGAACTGTCCCATCCAGCTGGAGAGGAGGTCAGCCCAATACCTCGGCAGACCCTCCTGCCCCTGTGAGCCGTCCGCCACAGAGGCCACCCAGCGCAGCTGCTGCACCCAGGCCTGCAGCGCCTGGAGAGGTCACCTGTCACTACTGCCGCCAGCCCGGACACATGAAATTCGACTGTCCGGAGCGGAGACAGACACCACCAGCACCTGGATCATCTGCATCACCTGTACCTCACCCACAGCAGAGGCAACCCGCCAGCGAACCACAGCCTGGATCGTCAGATTTTGTCCTGTTTGCACGCGGAAAGGAAATCCGCGACCGAACCGACCAGCAGCAACTTGTTAGAGTGAACGGCAAAGTTGTCACCGGATTTCGAGACACCGGAGCTGACATCACGTTAGTTCACTCACATCTTGTGCCAAAGGAGAGCATCAGCTCCAGCCGATCCCTTGCCCTTACTGGAGTAGAGGGCACCCTTTTCCACATAGCCCACGCCAGAGTGAAGCTGGATTGGGGAGTGGGAGGGGTCCACGAAAGGGTTGTTGGGGTTATGAAGGATCTCCCAGTCCCTGTGTTGCTAGGGACTGATTTGGGCAAGCTTGTGTCCTACTATGAACCTGCCACGACCGCCTTGTCGCTCACGGAAGGAGACGGACTCTCCACCCACCACCAGGTACTTTATACACTTTGGGGAGCACCAGGGGGAGGTGGGTTGAATGTGCCCAGTTCAAGGGTACCAGGTTCAATAGTGCCTGCTTCAAAGGCACCTGAGTTTGATGTACAGACTGTCTGTTGTGATGATGCTGTAACTGTACCTGAGTTTACTGTACAACCTATCTGTAATGAAAAAATGTCTATACCTGTCAATATCATTACTGCATGCAATGATGATTTGAGTACTGTCCGTCTGTGCCATTCTGACAGTGTACCGGTGCTAGCAGTACCGCGCAGCTGCACTGCTCAGAACCTGGGCTCAGAACAGGTGGAGGGGGTTCCGGCCTCCTCCCCCTCCTCTGACCGCAGGGATGAGACCTTTCAGCCGCTGGCCTCGTGTGACATGAGCCAGTTGGCTGAAACTGACAGCGCCATATTCGCAGCCGCACTACAAAGTGACCCAAGCCTGGAGGTGCTCAGGAAGCAAGCCGCTGAGCCCCTCGCAGACGGGGCCGCTTTCAAGGTGTACTGGGAAGGTGGGAGACTGTACAGTGAGTCTGTACAGCCCCCTACAGGTAGATCCCACGCGAATACCAAATGGCTGGTGGTCCCGAGTGCGTTCAGGGGACATGTGCTGAAATCCGCACATGGTAATCCTCTGACAGGGCACTCAGGGGTCCGCAAGACACTTGCCGGTATTCGGAACCAGTTTTATTGGCCCCGGATGAACAGGGATGTAGCAAACTACTGCAGGGCATGTGCCGTCTGTCAGGAGCTGGGAAGGTCCAGGGATTCCCGCGGGGTTCCCTTAGGTCCACAGCCACTCAGCAGGGGAACCCTGCGTGGGCTGGCTGTTGACCTAACCAACCCACTGCCCGTTGTCAGCAGTCCCGGCAGACACCACGTCCGACTGCAGTGGCGCAAACGCCCTGTCCAGAACGGTCCATGTTGGGTCAACCCTGAGGGTAGCAGACCGCGACCGGTCCAGGGGAACCGAGCCACAGGCTCCAATAGGTTTTCCCGCCGTACCGGCAACTCGAGGCCCGTCAGCCAGGTTAGCGGCGCCGCCACACATCTTGCGGATGAGTGGCTAAGCCACGGACAAGGGGGGGGGCTGTCACGGACGATTGCGGGGACGCAGGCGCGTCCTGGAACCGCCCGTGAAGAAAAGAACGATCGCACTCGATTCCTGCATCGATTGCGCTTCAAAACGGTACAATCTGGGTTGAGTGTGTAGGGACAGCTAAAGTCCTTTTCTTAGCAAAGAGAGCACCATTCCAAATGCTGGTTGGCCCTTTTGATATGCTAATGAGCCTGGGCCCAGAGAGTCCCTGGCTTCAAGCTGTGCTGATGGCCCATCCATCAGGTATAAGGTGACAAACACCATGACAGAACCAATTTAGAGTGAGGGAACTCAGACACTCCGACTCCTTTTCCCAGCAGGGAGCCGACATGTGGCTTGCTGCTGCCAACTTCAAAGAACCTTTGCCTGGGAATGACCTGGTATAAATCCCAGGGGTCTCTCATATTCCATAAACTGCTATATGTATCATATTTTCTGTGTTGCCAGGCTGGCAGACCCTCCAAACTAACAGAGCAGGTAGGGCCCTGCCTGGCGTTGGTTCTGAGCACATTTCAGAACCTTCTGAGGTAAAGACTGCCCGTTAGGCAGTTCAACAGTGCCCTAATGGTACCACAGGGGTCCCACCCCTCATGTTTGGTATCAGACTGCTGGGTACATCGAGGCAGACCTGAAAATATTAGTAAATCTGCCCTGACCTGTACGGTTCTGTGAGATAGAGCCCATATATGGTTAAGGCATGATTTCTGGTCTCCAGGACAAGGGCAGGACTCATCTCATGTTCTAAGGGGGTGTGTGGGCCCGCCCTCACTTCCTCCTACTGAATCAGGGGCATAAGAATGGGAGAGGAGCCAAAACTCAGAGTCCTCCACACTGAAACATCTTGCACTCATCAGATGCCAGCTTGAGGATATGCTGGCATCCACCTGGTCTGAACTCTGAACTCTGGACTTTGAAACCAAGGACTTTATGATTCTTCCCACAATAAGGACATCTTTCCAGGAACTAAGTATTTTTCTCCCTTCTTTTATTTTTCATACTGGCTATTACTGTTTTCATAATTGTTGATTTTCATAATTGTCTGTATATATTAATTATTTATATTGCGTGAATAAACGACTTTTCCCAAGTCATTCACTGTTTCGCTACCCTGCTTATCAGCACACACAGAAATGATCCCGGGTCTCTGAAGATACGCTACTGTTTGTTTGTTGTTGGCTAGACAGAATATCGTGTGTTTAACCGTTTTATTCGCAGGATTAGTCAGTCAGTTAGTGGGCCCCACGGTCCCATGATAACCGCGGTGGTGGCAGTTTACTCTGAACCAGTGGGTGAAGTGGTAATCACCCGTGTCTCACAGGCTTCCTTCTGAGTTGTCTGCGGCTAATTCTTAACGGTTCCTGCGCATTGACTGCGACCAGAGTTCGCACGATCTGTGCGCTGGCACCGTTTAGAAGGCTAAGTGCGGTCAGCCACGAGGGCTCCTGTGACAGTGTATATATATATATATGTATATATATATATATATATATGTATATATATATATATATGTATATATATGTATATATATATATATATGTATATGTGTATATATATATATATGTATATGTGTATATATATATATATGTATATGTATATATGTATATATATATATATGTGTATATATATATGTATGTGTATATATATGTATATATATATATGTATGTGTATATATATGTATATATATATATATATATGTGTATATATATGTATGTATATATATATATATGTGTATATATATGTATGTGTATATGTATGTATATATATATATATATATATGTTATGTGTGTTCTGCTCTGTCCCTCAGTAACCTCTGCCTATCCTGTATGATTATATGCTGTTTCTCTGCATTTCATATATTACATCTCTCTATATGTAGTGCAATTACATTATTTTGTATAATAATTGTGTTCCTGAGATGTGGGTAGAAACCTACACAATCAATTAAGTCCAGGCTGGGAATTAAACCGTAAACCTGTGGAAGGCTAGCTTGTTAAGTACAGATATAGAGGCAGTACAGTGCAGGATAGATATATTGCAGGATGTATAAAGAGATGTAGTGTATGAAATGCAGAGACACAGCATAGAATTATACTGATCAGGCAGAAGTTGCTTGACCGATTTGAACGAAACTTGGTACACAGATCCCTTACTACCTGGGATGATATGTTCTGGGGGTCTCGCGTCCCCCCTGCACACGTGGGCGGAGCTACAAACAGCCAATCAGATTTCACCCATTCAAGTCAATGGAAAAAATGTAAAAAGCTGCCATTCTCACAGTAATCAAGCCAGAGTCCCCACACTTGGCACAGTTGGTCACTTGGTGACCGAAGTTACAAATCCAGGAAAAGTGGGCGGAGCATAAAACAGCCTATCAAATTTCAGCCATTCATTTTAAATGGGAAAATGTAAACTGCAGCCATTCTTAGACTGTTAATGGCAGGGTTCTCAAACTTGCCACAGTTGGTCACTGGGTGAATGCAATTAAGATTCAAGAAAGTGGGTGGAGCCTTCAACAGCCAATCAAAATTCACCTATTGATTTTCATTGATTTTCATTTACATTGCTGCCATTCTTACACTCTTAATGGCAGAGGTCTAAAATCGGCTACAGTCACTGGGAGACTGGGGTTTAAATTCTGAACGGAGCGGGCCAAAAACAGCCAATCACATGTGTTTAATTTCAATGGTAAAATGCAACTTATTGATGCAAGGACCCCAAAAGCTCATAAAATTGGTCATTGAGCGACTGTATGTCAAGATTACAAATAGTGGGTGGAGCCAAAAACAACTAACTTTTTTCATGCAAAAATGTAAACTGCAGCTTTTCTTACACTGTTCGCAGGGTTCTCAAACTTTGCACAGCTGGTCACTGGGTGACTAGGATTAATATTCAGAAAAGTAGGTGGAGCCTAAAAGAGCCAATCAAAATTCACCTATTGATTTTCAAGGGGAATATTGAAACTACAGCCATTCTTACACTTTTAATGGCAGAGACCTCAAACCTGCTACAGTCGGTCGTTAAGCGTCTGGGGTTCAAATTCAGTAAAGGGGTCGAGCCACAAACAGCCAGATTTCTTTGCTGGATAAACTGCTTCCAGTCACACAATTTTGGTGCCAGGAACCCAAAAGCTCACAAACTTGGTCATTGAGTAGTGACTGTATGTCAAGGTTACAAAAAGTGGGTGGAGTTAAAAACAGATTTTTTTTGGGGAAATTGTAAACTGCAGCCTTTCTTCACTGTTAATGGCAGGGTTCTCAAGCTTTGCACAGCTGGTTACTAGGTGACTGGGATTAATATTCAGAGAAGTGGGTGGAGCCTAAAAATGCCAATCATAAATCACATGTCGCTTTTCAAGGAGAATATTCAAATTGCTTCCATTCTTGCACTGTTAATGGCACAAGCCTCAAACCTGGTACAGTTGGTCATTGGGTCACTGGGGTTCAAATTCAGAAAAGGGGACAGAGCCACAAACAGAGAATCAGATTTGTTTCATTTCATGGGAAAATACAAATTATTGATGCCAAGGACCCGAAAGCTCACAAACTTGACTGTGTGTCAAGGTTACAAACAGTGGGCGGAGGCAAAAAAAATTTCACTGGGAAAATGTAACCTGCAGCCATTCTTACACTGTTTATGGCAGGGTTCCCAAACTTTGCCCAGATTAATATTCAGGGAAGTGGGTGGAGCCTATAATAGCCAATCAAAATTCACCTGTTGATTTTCAAGTGGAATATTGAAATTGCTGCCATTTTTACACTGGTAATAGCAGATGCCTCAAACCTGCTACAGTTGGTCATTGGGTGACTGGGGTTCAATGCAAATTATTGATACCAAAGACCGCAAAGCTCACAAACTTGGTCATTGAGTAATTGTGTGTTAGGGTTAGAAAAAGTATGCGGAGCCAACACCAGCCAAATGCATACCGGGCAACGCCGGGCAATCAGCTAGTATATATATATATATATCTGCATTGTAACTGGTTGCATTATTCTCTCCCTGCATGCAGTCTTTGTATTAAAGGCTATGTCAGGTCTGCATTGCAGTTCACATTCATGACGCTTATGTTATGCAACTGACCACTGTGAACCTATTCGAAGACCCTGTTCAGGCTGAGTTCACATATGACATAGCGTACATTGTTCCATTGTACAATCATCCTGTTCTTTTGCTTTTCAATAAACCTTTGCTTGATGAAAAAAAAAAAAAACACGACATAGCGTGAAAAAGTAGCGTTTTAGGATGGTCCATTTGCAATTTTCTATTGCTTTTTAACCGCGTTTTTGGTGCGTTTTTCATTTGCATTTTTTTTACGCAGATGCGTTTTTCTTTAAATTTATGCAAATCACTAAGAAGACAACAGGAAGCGGAAACACATCAGAGATCTTTACTTTTTAATTAAAAACACATTAAAAACGCAATGCATATGCGTTACCATAGACTTTTATTATGTGCGTTTTGGTAGCCAGTTATGCAGCACTAACAGCGTTTGCGAAACGCATACTGTACAAATGCAGTGAAACGCAGCTTCTTCTGCGTCCCATAGACTAACATTGCTGCATAAAATGCAGTGTTTCCCGCTACGCTAGCTTTTCTGCAATGTGTGCACCCAGCCTCACAGTGCTCAGTTGCATTGCAGAATAATTCTGCAAGTCAACTCACTGGCCACATAATTCTATGGGCCTGTTCACAGTATTGCGTTGTAACTGAGCCTGTTATTCGAACTCACTGCATACCAGCTTTGTATTAATGTCTATGTCTAGTCTCTATTTTAGCTCACAGTAATTATAACACATTATAACGTGTGTTATGCACCTGAACACGGTGATGCGATGCAACAGGGGCGGCACATCGCACTGAACGCACTCTAAAAGTGTAGAACCAACCTTAGACATTCTCAATAAAGTGTAAGGGCTGGAACCCACAAGAGCGTTTTTTTTTAGCATTTTGGCAGCGCTGCGATACGCTAGTGTTTTGCCAAAACGCTCAGCTGATGTTAATGGATGGGGCAACTTCCACAGGAGCGTTTGCGTTTCCCAGAAACGCAAACGCAGGACATGCAGCATTTTGGGAGCGTTAGCGCTTCAATGTAAAGTATTGAAACGCTAGCAGAAACGCTCAGCAAAACCTAAACTGAGCGGTTTTGCTAGCGTTTTGCGGTTCAGCACACTGTAACAAAATTAAAAATAATTCACAGGACCAATCAGGATAAAAACGCAAAACGCAAAACGCTACACAACCACTGAGCAAAAAAATACAATGTTGCAAAACGCAACCGCAAACGCGCATGAAGCCGCTTGCAAACCGCTCAGACAAAACTCTAGCGGTAGCGTTTTGCGTTTTCTGTTTTCAGTGGGTTCCAGGCCTAAGAGAAAAATTACAGATGAACACAATCTATGGTATGGTGGGGAGGAGAAGCAGGAAGGGAATTTGTTAGATCAGTCACATCTTGCTACAAATGAAAAAATAAAATAAAATAAAATCATCTAATGCGTTTGGTATTGGTACCAAAAAATGTCTTTGGTAGCCACACTTTTTTTTAAATGTTTCAACATTGTTTTATTTCTTGCTCTTGGACAATGTAGTTTGTGAGCTCTATTGAGGGACAGTTTGTGATGTGAATTGCTGGATGTAGTCAGTGAAGTGCTGAGGACAACTGGCAGCACTAAATAAATATGTAAAAATACAGTATAAAAGGTTGTGGGAGGAATGGGCTCCTTCAAATAATCATCTCCATACAGATTTTTCAGTAAATGCAGTAATTAGTAATATATATTGTAATTAAACAATTGTATTAGTGAAACATAAGGTGGACAGATGTTGTTCTCTATATAGCATCACTGTTATATGTTGACAACTGTAAATACAGAAATGAATACTTGGGGTATTGAAAGTCAAAAATGATATGTAATGGTCCGTTCCAATTACATACAGTTGTCAGCTGATTTATACACGTAAAATGCTTTAGCTCTAACAGCGGTGCTGCACGTTATCTGCACGTTGCATCGCATACACTGAAGCATGCAGTCAATAAAAAGTATGCGTTATTGTTACTGTTAAAGAGATCCTGAACACAAAATAATGAACTTTTTCTCCTGGGTTTTCTCCTACAGTCCTGGCATGCCAGTAAAGTATCCTGAGACCATTCATGTGTGGGGTTGCTTCTCATCCAAGGGAGTGGGCTCACTCACAATTTTGCCAATAAACAGATTTTCACATTTTGTTAATAAAATGCATTTTAAACCTCCAGAAAGCAAGAGAATACTCAATATAAGGGCTTGAACCCACTAGAGCACTTTTTTTGAGCGTTAAGGGCCATTTTCCACTAGCAATCGCAATCAAAACGCCAGCAATTGCGGTTTTTTTCATTAATTTTGTTATGCAATTGCGATTTTTAATTTGCATTGCATTATCCCTCTTGCTCCAGAAAGCAATTGCAATTTGAGATTTATAGTTTACAAATCGAATCACTATAGTGGAAAATACTTCTCGTGATTTCTATGATAAAGTAGCGATTTAAAAATCTCTAGCCACTTGCGATTTTGCGCTTCAGCTGTGCAGTGGAAAAAGGCCCTTATAGAGCGCTGTAAATCGCTAGCAATTTCCCTAAACTCTCTGCCAATGTAAATGTAACAAATTTGCTCAGTAGCGATTGCGATAAGCAAACTCGCAATTGCAGGACATGCAGCATTTTGGGAGCGTAGACACAGCGTACACATAGCGATTTGTGTGTGATTTTAAATTACTGCAAACTGTAATGAAATGTATACATTTGAAAGGACCAATCAGAAATAAAATCGCAAATCGCTATCACAATCACTGGCAAAAAGCTTACACTTTTTAAAATCGCTACCAAAATCGCCGAAAAATGCTCATGAAATCGCTTACAAAACGCTATTTAAAACTAACGCGAGCGATTGCGATAATTTTTCACCTACTTTTGCTACCTTTTTTTAATTGCAAAGATCTTAAAAGGGATTATAAAGAGAAGATGAAAAATTATCTCCTAGAAGAAAATTCAGGAGAAAAACTAAATTGCATATGAGCCCAAATGTGTACTTAGTTATTTGAGAGATGAGCAGTGGGATGATACATTTTAAAGAGACACTGAAGCGAAAAAAAAATTATGATATTAGGATTTTGTGTAGTACAGCTAAGAAATACATTAAGACCAGATACATCAGTCTAATTGTTTCCAGTAAAGACCAAACATTAAGACCAGATACATCAGTCTAATTGTTTCCAGTACAGGAAGAGTTAAGAAACTCCAGTTATCTCTATGCAAAAAAGCCATTAAGCTCTACGACTTTCAAAGTCGTGGAGAGGGCTGTTTTCTGACTTTTATTATCTCAACTGTTATTGAACTATTTACTTTTTCTCTGCCAGAGGAGAGGTCATTAGTTCACAGACTGCTCTGAAAGAATCATTTTGAATGCTGAGTGTTGTGTAATCTGCACATATTATAGAATGATGCAATGTTAGAAAAAACACTATATACCTGAAAATAAAATATGAGAATATTTTCTTTCCTGCTAATCTTCTAGTAATTATTCATAGTACACAACCAATTCATTATATCATATTTTTTTTTCGCTTCAGTGTCTCTTTAAGTCATTATCAATTTTTTTTGTTTACAAATCTACGCATTGAATCTATGCAATCAGTGTATGTTTGCATCCCTGGAGAGTGACACTGACGAGAGGCGGCCGGTGACTTGGTTCTGCACGTGTAAAAATAGTTTTGTTGCAGCCACAATAACAGAGGCCAGGTAGTGTCATGGCCTATACATTTTACCCCAAAAATTTAAAGTTACAAAGAAAAACAATGTTTGTTGCATCCCTGGTGAGTGTCATTGACAAGAGAGGCAGTGACTTGGCTCTGCACATGTATGTGCAGGTTTACATACCTATGTAATTTGACCCCCCCAAAAAAACAACTGTGTTTGCAAATGCTGTAACATAGGCCAGACAATGTCATGGCATGACATATGGCATGACACAATTTTATTTGTTAAAAAAAGTTTTGTTGCAGCCACTGTAGTAGAGGCCAGGCAAAGCCATGGCCTATACATTTTACCTTAAAAATGTAAAAGTATTATATTATATAAAAGAAAATACCCACCTACTTTTACAAACACTTTAGCACAGGCCAGACAATGTCATGGCCTATACATTTTACCCCAAAATGTTAAATTAAAAAAAAAAAAATCAATTTTTGTTGCATCCCTGGTGAGTGACAATGACGAGAGAGGTGGTGACTTGGCCCTGCACATGTATGTGCAGGTTTACATACCTATGTAATTTGACCCCCATGCTTTTGCAAAAGCTTTAGCAAAGGCCAGACAGTGTCATAGCCTATACATTTTACCCCCAAAATTCAAACGTTTTAAAAATAAAATCAATGTATGTTTGCATCCCTCGTGAGTGACATTGACGAGAGGTGGCCGGTGACTTTGTTCTGCACATGTATGTGCAGCAGATTTACATACAAATTTTATTTGTTAACAAAAAAAGTTTTATTGCAGCCACTATAGCAGAGGCCAGGCAAAGTCATGGCCTATACATTTTACCTAAAAATTTAAAGTATTTTTTTAAAGAAAAACAATGTTTGTTGCATACCTGGTGAGTGTCACGACGAGAGGCAGTTTGGCATGTAATTTGACGCAAAACCACCCCTGCTTTTACAAACGCTGTGGAACAGGCCAGACAATGTCATAGCCTTTACATTTTACCCCCCCCCCCCCCCCCCATTGTTTTTTTTCAATTAAATACATTTTTGTTGCATCCTTGGTGAGTGACACTGATGAGAGGTGGACGGCGACTTGGTTCTGCATATGAACGCATAGCATATTTACATACACATTTAATTTGTAAAAAAAAATAGTTTTGTTGCAACCATTGTAGCAGAGGCCGGGCAATATCATAACCTATACGTTTTACCAAAAAAAATATTTTTTTTTTAAAGAAAAACAATGTTTGTTGCAACCCTTTTGATTGTCACTGATGATAGGTGGTGACTTGGCCCTGCACATGTATGTGCAGGTTTACATAGCAATGTAATTTGACCCCTCCAAAAATGTTTTTTGCAAACGCTGTAGCACAGGCCAGACAGTGTCATGGCATATATATATTTTACCCAAAAATGTTACATTTTTAAAAATAAAATCAATGTTTGTTGCATCCCTGGTGAGTGAAGTTGATAAAAGAGGCGTCCGGTGACTTGGTTCTGCACATGTATGTGCAGCAGGGTTAAATACAAATTTAGTTTGTTAAAAAAAGTTTTGTTGCAGCCACTGTAGCAGAGGCCAGGCAATGTCATGATGGCCTATACATTTTACCCCAAAAAGCTTAAAGTTTTTTTTTTTCAAGAAAAACAATGTTTGTTGCATCCCTGGTCAGTGTCACTGACAAGAGAGGAGGTTACTTGTCCCTGCACATGTATGGTTTACACACAAATTTAATTTGTTAAAAAAAATGGTTTTGTTGCAGCCACTGTAGCAGAAGCCAGGCAATGTTACTGCCTATACAAAACCAGGAAATGTTATGGCCTATACATTTTACCCTAAAATTTGAAAGTTTTTAAAAATCAAATCAATGTTTGTTGCATCTCTAGTGAGTGACACGGACAAAAGAGGCGGCCGGTGACTTGGTTCTGAAAATGTATGTGCAGTAGGTTCACATACAAATTTAATTTGTTAAAAAAGATTTAGGGCTCGTTTCCACTATCGCGAATCCGCATGCGTCCAACGCATGCGGATTCGCACATGGTATGCAATTGAATGGGCCTGTTTCCACTGTTGCGTTGGTGGTGTCCGGTTTTTTGAGCGGTGAAAAAACGCACAAAAGAGCCAACGAATTCGCCTGAGAGTGGAATGTATGCGAATCGCATGCAATGTATTTAATAGGGAAATCGCATGCGTTTTCCCCATGTGTTTTTTGCCGCGAATTCGCATGCGAATTCGCATAGGTACCGATGTAAATTCACACAGGCAGTGACATGGTTAAAATCGCATGTACCCTCACCTATGCGAATTCGCATGCGAATTTGCGGCAAAAAACGCATGGGGAATCGTATCCGCATGCTATTTTATCAGCGGTGGAATCCAGGCGATTCCGCACCGCAATAGTTGAAACGAGCCCTCATTGCAGCCATTGTTGCAGAGGCCGAACAATGTCATGGCCTATACATTTTACCTCAAAAATTAAGTTTTTTTTTTGTTTTATAGAAAAAACAATGTTTGTTGCATCCCTGGTGAGTGTCACTGACAAGAGAGGCAGTGACTTGGCTCTGCACATGTGTGTACAGGTTTACATACAGATTTAATTTGCTAAAAAATAGTTTTGCTGCAGCCACTGAAGCAGAGGCCAGGCAATGTCATGGCCTATACATTTTACCTCAAAAATTGAGTTTTGTTTTTTTAAAGAAAACCTATGTTTGTTGCATCACTGGTGAGTGTCACTGACAAGAGAGGCGGTGACTTGGCCCTGCAGATGTATGTGCAGGTTTACATATCAATATAATTTGATCCCCAAAAAAACAACTGTTTTTGCAACTGCTGTAGCCCAGGTCAGACAATATCATGGCCCATACATTTTATCCCCAAAAATTGAAAGTTTTGATTGCATCCCTGGTGAGTGACACTGGTAAAAGAGGCGGCCAGTGACTTAGTTCTGCACATGAACGTGCAGCAAATTTACATAGAAATTTAATTTAAAAAAAAAGTTTTGTTGCAGCTACTGTAGCAGAGGATAGGCAATGTCATGGCCTATACATTTTACCCCATAAAACCATGGATGTTTGTTGCATCCCTGGTGAGGGTCACTGACAAGAGAGGTGGAGACTTGGCATGTAATTTGACCCCCAAAAAACCCTGCTTTTGCAAATGCTGTAGCACAGGCCAGACAATGTCATAGCCTATACAGTTTAACCCCCAATGTAATATTTTTTTAAAAATAAAATCAATGTTTGTTGCATCCCAGGTGAGTGACACTGACGAAAGGTGGACGGTGACTTTGTTCTGCATATGAACGTGCAGCAGATTTACATACAAATGTAATTTGTAAAAAAAAAAGTTTTCTTGCAGCCACTGCAGCAGAGGCCAGGCAATGTTATGACCTATACATTTTACCCCCCAAATTTGAAAGTTTTATAAAAGAAAATTTGTAAAGAAAAACAATATTTGTTGCATCCATGGTGAGTGTCACTGACAAGAGAGGTGGTGACTTGGCCCTGCAGGTTTACATACCAATGTAATTTAATCCCAAAAATCAACTGCTTTTCCAAACGCTGTAGCACAGGCCAGCCAATGTCATAGCCTATACATTTTACCCCAAATATTTAATTTAAATATTTAGAGGCGGTCGATGATGGCTCTGCACATGTATGTGCAGGTTTACATAGTGACCCACCAAAAAACTGCTTTTGCAAACTCTGTAGCACAGGCCAGACAATAGCACTGACGATAAAAAAAAATATAGTATGGCTCCACTTCTAAATATACAAAATTCCAAAGTTCATCACACTCAAAAAACGGGTTTTTTTTTAACCAAAGTTTTCCTATTTATTCTTCATATAGTATTCCTTCAAGTGGATACAACATCAGACCTTCACTTCACATCAAGAAATGCCTGACACGTGTTTCACGGCCAACAGCCGCTTCCTCAGAGGCACACCGTATACAAAACATCCGTGGGCCTACGTCAAAACTTGAACCCGCAATCTGAAGTATAGAATAGAGCTACCATCTCTACCTGTGTTGGCTGCAAGAGACCTGCAGAGAGAGAGTTTTTGAATGTGATGAACAGGCCAGACAATGTCATGGCCTGTACATTTTACCCCCAATTTGAATTTTTTTAAAAAATAAAATCAATGTTTGTTGCATCCCTGGTGAGTGGCACTGAGAGAGGTGGACAGATACTTGGTTCTGCACATGTGCAGCAGGTATACGTGGAAATTTAATTTGTAAAAAAAAAAAAGTTTTGTTGCAGTCACTGTAGTAGAGGCCAGGCAGTGTCATGGCCTATACATTTTACCCCCAAAATTGAAAGTTTTTTTTCAAAAGAAAAACAGTTTGCTGCATCCTGTTTGAGTGTCACTGACAAGAGAGGCTGTGACTTGGCTCTGCACATGTATGTGCAGGTTTACATAATGTCATTTGACCCCCCCAAAAAATTGCTTTTGTAAATGGGGCAGCACGGTGGCGTAGTGGTTAGCGCTCTTGCCTTGCAATGCTGGGACCCCGGTTCGGTATCTGCAAGGAGTTTGTATGTTCTCCCTGTGTCTGCGTGGGTTTCCTCCCACATCCCAAAAAACATACAGATATGTTAATTGACTTCCCCCTAAATTGGCCCTAGACTATGATAAATGCACTACACAATACATACACAGACATAGGACTATGGTAGGGACTAGATTGTGAGCCCCTCTGAGGGACAGTTCGTGACAAGACAATATACTCTTTACAGCACTGCATAACATGTCAGCACTATATAAATACTGAAAATAAATAAATGTAGCACAGGGCCAGACAATGTCATTGCCTATACATTTTACCCCAAAATTTTAATAAAAAAATAAATAAAATCCATGTTTGTTGCATTCCAGTGAGTGACAGTGACAAGAGAGGCGGCCGGTTGGTTCTGCACATAAACTTCCAGCATATTTACGTAGAAATTTAATTTGTAAAAAAAAAAATTAGTTTTGTTGCAGCCACTGCAGCAGAGGCCAGGCAATGTCATGGCCTATACATTTTTACCTCAAAAACTACATTTTTAAAAAAATAAAGTCATTGTTGCAACCCAGGTGAGTGACACTGAGTAGAGAGGTGGCCTGGTGATGTGGTTCTGCACATTAACGTGCAGCAGATTTACATACAAATGTAATTTGTTTAAAAAAAAAAAAAAAAGGTGTTGTTGCAGTCACTGTAGCAGAGGCAAGGCAATGTCCTGTTTTTTTTTTTGTTTTTTTTTTGCATACCTGGTGAGTGCCACTGACAAGAGAGGTGGTGACTTGGCCCTGCACATGTATGTGCAGGTTTACATACCAATGTAATTTGACCCCAAAAAACAACTGCTTTTTTGCAAACACTGCAGCACAGGCCAGACCATGTCATAATCTGTACATTTTATCCAAAAAATTGAGTTTTTAAAAAAATTAAAAGACATTGTTGTCAACATTGGTTGGTTGCATTCCTGGTGAGTGACACTGATAAAAGAGGCTGCCGGTGACTTGGTTCTGCACATGTATGTGCAACAGATGTACATACAAATTTATTTTTTTGTTGCAGCCACTTGTACAGCATAGGCCAGGCAATGTCATGGCCTATATACATTTTACCCCAAAAATTGAAAGTTGTTTTAAAAGAAAAAACATGTTTGTTGCATCCCTGCTGAGTATCACTGACAAGAGAGGCGGCTGGGGATTTAGTTCTGCACATTAACGTTCAGCAGATTTACACACAAATTTAATTTGTTAACCAAAAGTTATGTTGCAGCCACTGTAGCACAGGCCAGACAATGTCATGACCTATACATTTTGCCTCCAAATTTTACATTTTTTAAAAATAAAATCAATGTTTGTTGCATTCTTGGTGAGTGACTCTGACAAGAGCTGGACGGTGACTTGGTTATGCACATGAACGTGCAGTAGACTTGCACACAAATTTAATTCGTTAACGAAAAGTAATGTTGCAGCCACTGTAGCAGAGGCCAGACAATGTCATGACCTATACATTTTACCTCCAAAGAAAAACAATAATTGTTGCATCCCTGGTAAGTGTCACTAACAAGAGAGGTGGTGACTTGGCTCTTAACATGTATGTGCAGATTTACATACCAATGTAATTTGCAAAAGCAGCTGTTTTTTGGGATCAAACGCTGTAGCACAGTGTCAAATCAAATCAATGTTTGTTGCACTCTTGGTGAGTGACACAGAGGTTAATTCCAGGAATTTGGTCTTTTAAATTGTATAGGTTTGCATAAAATTTCTTAAATGTTCCTCCAATTTTTTGAGTGTTATGGCACAACTGTCCTAGGTCATTCTGGATTTTTTCTTTATTGGGTTTTTTTTTTTTTGTAATATGATTTGCCATTAATTTACCTGGTTAATTGAAGCTTTGGATTTAGTCCTTACTTAATCTTTTAACGTTTTCCCTGTGTTGTATGTCTTAGAGCACAGTTCCCCAACCCTGTCCTCAAGGCCCACCAACAGTGCATGTTTTGCAGAAAACCATAATCATGCACAGGTGGGGTAATCAGTATTGCAGCAGAGCTCATTAACTACCTCTGTGGATTTCCAAAAACATGCACTGTTGGTGGGCCTTGAGGACAGGTTTGGGGAACACTGAGTTAACTGTCACATAATTATTTTGGCTGGAGACTAGCTTATGAAAAGATTCCACCTTTTTAAGTTTGTCTGTTAGTTTGTCTAGTTTAACACGCAGAGACCCAGTGTTGTAATATTACAACATCACATTTAAGGCTAAAAAAAAAAACCCTCCCCCATTCTCTTCTTTTTAAAACCTCATGTACATTACTAATAGGACCTATTGTTCAGTTCTGCAACACTATTGGATGATTGAATGTATAAATAGGTCTGTTTATTTGGCCATGAAGTCATACAACTCTGTTGACTGCTTTGGAGTATATCATCAGTTGTTTTGGACAGGATACATCAAGACTCAAGTAAATAAAAAGTTTGAAATATTTTTTTCTGTGATAATTAACATGTGTAGATCATGCAGATTTTGTAACATCATCAAATATACTGATATTGAGAGATTTGGAGATTTTACAACAGTGGGTCATAGTGGTAGCAAGATTTTGTCTGCATAGTAAACTTGAGAAGGTGATAGTTTTCTTTGAGGCAAGGATGAAACTGTTTGCATGACTAATTGAATAATATGTCTACCTGAAAAGAGTTGTGGAATGGAAAGTGTGAAGTTGAAACATGAAACATGGACTAATGCTGGGAATACACGGGTCGATCTGGCGGCCGATTAGCCGCCGGATCGACTCCCGCTTCGTCCCCGCTTGTCCGCGCGTGCACCCGGATCGATTCCCACTCGTCCCCGCCGGCGCTTCTCATCTCCCGCTCGATTCGCCGTTATTGTCCGGCCGCGGGTATCGAGCACGGAATCGATCCCCGCGGTGATCGGACACGTCGGATATTATCAATCGAGCCATCAGCGGCTCGATTGATAAGGGGGCATCGAGCCGTGTATACCCAGCATTAGGGCTGGTGCACACCGAGCGGGTTTTCTCGCGTTTTTACAGCCGCTTGCGGCTGTGGAAACGCGTGGGTAATGTATTTCAATGGGGTGGATCACAGAGCGGGAGGCATTTTGCTGAAACGCATACTCCCGGGGTGAGGAATTTTTTGGATTGCGGAGGCGTTGCTGCCTCCAATGTTAAGTATAGGAAACACGCAAACCGCTTTGAAAAACGCCAGTTCAGAGCAGTTTTGCAGGTGTTTTTGTTACAGAAGCTGTTCAGTAACAGCTTTACTGTAACAATATATGAAATCTACTACACCAAAAACGCTACCCAAAAACGCAAAACACTAGGTGAAACGCTTCCTAAAAATAAGAAAAAGCGTTTCAAAAACCGCTAGCGTTTTGCGGATCTGCTATCGGTTTTTGGTGTGCACCAGGCCTTAATATCAAACCTGGCTGTTCCTGCCTGACAGGAAAGTCATTGGAACTTCCACAAATGCCTATCTCCTGCAGCCCTCAGACCTGCCAATACATATGGTAATTGATGACATTTTTCATTGTTTGATGCATCCACTGTAAACAGGCACCCAATTTGTACATCACAGGGTCCTGCTTGCAGACTTCCTAACCTTTTTTTGTGCCCTGTTGTATCAACTGTTATCCCCTGTTACCACCTGTTCTTTAACAGCTAATTTAATTAGAGTTTTTGTATACCTGTGGTTAGGTGCTGGCAATTAGCTAATTTGTTTAATTTATGTATGTCTCTACCTACTGTATAGAGCCTTTAGAGTAAATTCATGGGCCAAAAGGCCATTACCCCATAACAGCTTCCTGGTCAGCACACTATTAAACTGTAATATTGCCCACTTGAGCCATAGAGAAACATGGACATTACCTTGCACATTCAGTTGTAACTGACAGCAGCTGATATATAACTGATATATAACTGACAGCAACTGGTATATTTCAGTCCTGACAATCTTGTTAGAACTGGAAGGGATCACTATAAGAAGAAAACGGTGAGCTTCTGAGAGGAAAGGTAAGGATGTAATATTCATTTGCAGCTACGTCATGTGCTTATTT
The DNA here is from genome assembly GCF_040937935.1 of Hyperolius riggenbachi. Lineage (NCBI taxonomy): Eukaryota > Metazoa > Chordata > Amphibia > Anura > Hyperoliidae > Hyperolius > Hyperolius riggenbachi. The sequence goes on from NC_090653.1 coordinate 215,719,115, forward strand.
TAAATAATTTTACTCAGTACAGGTTCCTGTTAAATACACCGACAGCAGAAACATAAATAACGACAGCGCAGTGCAGGCGATACTGCACTTGGAATTTACCGCCCTGACATGCCCCCTTTCTGCTTCTTGAATACTAGTTTCGGAAAATTTACCGCACAATTACCGCACGCACGATATTGACATGCGATGTCATTCATGAATACTAACTTCCGCTACATGCTTGCGCTAAATTACCGAACGCTCGATAAAGCATTCGGAAAGCGTTCGGTAACACTTGATGAATCGAGGCCATAGTCTGGATCCAGTATTTTTTTTATATGATACTCATTTTTTGTATTAAATTGATAATAAAAATTATTATTTTTCTTTATTATACTGTTGTTATTGTGCATATACATGAACTTATGTGGGTCTTTATAAACTGTAAAGTAAAAAATAACTTAATTGTTCCTTACATGTGTTCAGAGTGTGAGTGATACTATTGAACTTCTGCTACTCTACAAGCCCAGCGTTGCAATTTTACAACATCCTCCCAAAAAGTTACTAAAATGTCAAAATAAAAAAAAAAACACTGATTTAGGCATCACAAGCCTCCTATAACAACATGTGAAAGGTTGAAAAATTTTTTTGAAGTTTTTTTCTATATTTGGGTCTCTGGGGGTTAAGGGTTTTTTGTTTTACTCGCTATGCTAATTAACTGACCCCTAATTAACGGACCCCTTATGACACATTTGAAGGAGTACCATAATTTTTTTTTCTGATATAATTGAACCCCGATTGTCAGTGACCTATCAGCGTGGCGACCTCCTCCTTTACCGCAGGAACAGGTGAGAGAGACCTATCCAGCCTCCAACGCCAATGCGATTCATTATTATCATACCATTTAAAGAGAATCTGTACTCTAAACTTCTTACAATAAAAAGCATACCATTCTATTCATTATGTTCTCCTGGGCTCCTCTGTGCTGTTTCTGCCACTCCCTGCTGCAGTCCTGGCTTGTAATTGCCAGTTTTAGGCAGTGTCTACAAACAAAAGACATGGCTGCTAACCAGCTTGTGATAGGCTGAGAGGAGCTCAGTCTGTGACTCACACAGAGCCTGCAGGGGGCGTGGAGAGGGTGTGTATAACTTCTATCCTATCACAAGCAGAGCAGCACATTCCTGCCTAAGTGCCTGAGCCCGACAAAGCCGTCAGAGGAAAGAAGATTAGATTATATAACAGAGATAATACAGCCACTGTGCAACTAGGAAAGGCTGCAGTAAGACAGACCACATTAGATCAGGTATAGGAACTTATAGGATACAAGAAATAAGGCTGAATATTTTGTTACAGTCTCTTTAAGTGTGAGAATTACGGGGGTGTGATCTGAGTAGGTGATGTTACTGATTTTTATTTTGATTATATCAAGCATCTAATTTTGTGATATTTGGAAATGGTCCAATCTAGTGTAGGAGTGTAGGAGTTATGTACTACTGAATAGAATGTGTTTTCTTTTATCCCTAGGTTATGGATTCTCCAAATATCCACCATTCCATGCACTTTTAAAGCTGTTAAGAGAGATTTTATCAGTTTTTTTTTTTGGGGGGGGGGGGCATGGGCGATACCTTTTGAAGAGTCCAACATAGGGTACAGGGGAAGATTAAAGCGGACCCAAACCAAACATTTTTTAATTCAAAATATTTGGTTGCACCACTCTGACACATACAAAGATAAATAAACACTCCTTCAAGCCTATGAGCATTTCAGTGCATGCTTTTCACCTTTCTCTTTTCATAACTAGGGTTATACAGGTGGCAGCCATTAGCAATTCCTCCTTTGCCGGACACCTCCTACTTCACCAGTCTGCCGGATTCTGTCCCGGCAATATGAAAGGAAGGGAGGGGTTCCTCCAATAAATGTAAAATATTTTATATTTGTCATCATGCAGCTGAAAAAAGGCTGCTATTTATTATTATTAAAATTTAGAAAATAGATTTTATTTCTGAAATCTTGTATTTTTAATTTGGGTCCACTTTAAAATCCCCTCCTATTATTGGTTTCCCTTTTTTAAATTAATTTACCTTATTTAAGGCTTCTTTTATGATGGCGCATAGGCCATGGTTAGGGGCGTAGATATTGACCAATGCTATGAATTTTTTATTTAGTTTACCAACTATAACGAGGAATCTCACATCATCGTCCTTATATGTCAGTGTTGGTTCAAACCGTAATTTAGAATAGAGTGTCGTTGCTACCCCACACGATCGTGACTGCAACTTTGAATTTGTATACCATTGGTTGTATTTTTTACAAATATTTGCCTAGCTCAAAGTTCTTTTTAAAATGTGTTTCATGGAGAAAAACCATATTGATTTTATTTTTAATTAGTTGTGATATTATTCTGCCCATTTTCGAACCCGTGTTTGCTCCTTTGACATTAATTGTTTCAATCTTAAATTAATTGATAGAAAAATTATTTTATTTAAGTAAGAGGGAGATAAAGGGGAAGCTAAATATGTAAATATATTGAAATGTATTATTCTAAGGGATCCAAAGTCTCCCCTCCTCTTAGGTGAGTATCTACCTTTTTTAATGTTAGGGAGGGAACACGCTTACAGGGGCAGTTCTCCCTTCAATTCCCAGGCTCCCTCGCAGTGCGTTCACATTTGCATTTTCTGTGAACATTTTGTTGCCTTCTTTCTGTGTTTTTTTTTTTTGTTTCACTTAAATTGCGAACGTGCGTCTTGCAGGAAATAGCTGCAATCTGTACGATTTAAAAATGGAAACGACATGCATTTCCTGAGTGGGGCTATTGACATCAAAAGTCTGTGCAGTCGTGTGTGTTTTACCGTCTGCAGCAAAATGCGTACAATCCCAGTAAGTGTGTTCACTTCCTTACAGTTGTCCTTTAAAGTATACCCGAGGCAAGTTAATTTGCAGAAACGGGGAGAGCAGGCATGTAGGGGCAGCAGTCCTCATGCCCACTGCTCCCCCTGTTCCCCTCTGTTACTTTTCAAAAGCCCCCCATACCTGTGACCTAGTCCATGAGGTTGCACAGTAGTGTGTATGTGCAGAGCACTCCCTGCCACAAGAGCAGGATCAAGAATGTGTGCTGCCAGCCTAGTGCTTGCGCAGGAGTGCATGACCTCGCCAACCAGGTGAAAGGTATGGAGGGCTTTTGCAAAGTAATGGAGTGGGACACAGGTGACACACAATACCTAGAAGGTGGCGCTTCTTACAACTTATATTATAAACAGCTAAAACACATAAAACGTCCAATAAGAACAATCCACTTCTGCCAAGGAATCTAGTTGTTCACCGCTTATAATCTTCCTATCACCTTCACCAGCACCCTGGTGAACAGACACTCACCAAACGTTAAGACCTCCAATTAGGTCTATCAGCGCTTTGGGACACTTCGGGCCGTCCCCCACCGCACCGAACTGATGGTGCTGGCACTGGGTACCAGACACTCCTTATCCTTGCAGTATGGTTTCCAACTTACCATAAGATTTTACCTCAAAAAAGACGCCTCACATAGCGTAAAACCAGCGACAGTTATTGTAAAAAAGCATAAAATTACACTCACAGATGTTTCTTTCAGATCAGCACAGAGTAATTTGTATACGGGTTCTCCCCTGTTTCGTTGGGCCCCGGCTGGCACCTGTAGTCCCTCTGCTGCGATTGGAATGGCGTGCACCTCCACTTCCCACACAGTTCCAGATGCCGCTCGGAGATCCCCACATGTATAGCTCTGTTACTTCCGTGTCTGACCCTGCCTTACATGTTTCGTCATGTGCCCTTTAAGCATGTGCCCTCAAATCATAAAGCAGAGTGCCCGTCAATTTATTGGTGATAGTAGGCACTTGTAAATGGAAACAATATACTTCTAAGTGTCGTGGATGGAGGCAGCGCTTACTTCAGGCTGGGGCGGTCACCACAGGAAGGATGTGGAGTAAACATATGTGAAGGCAGAGCTTACCCACAATAGGGGTGGAGGTTCCCTTGCGTGAATACACCACTGTGAGACACTGTAACCTAGAAAGCACAGTTACACTTCTTTCACCCACAGCTCCGCTCCCTCTGCCTTGGGTATTCACAAGCAGGACCCACCGCCATCGCACACGCTTTGAGAAGCAGGAGGGCGGATAAGGGAAGGGAAGTGAGCAGATGCATAGTGGCTAAGACGAAGCCCTCATCACTCGGCATGGCAAACATTTTCTAACATTCCTCTGTTCGTCCTCTCCCTGTCTTCTTGTTCCTTAGAAGGGACGATTTATGTCCAGTCTACTTCTCATAGGCTGGACATATAACTGCACCCCTTCCCTCTGTTCTATGGAACAATAGAAAATGGTGCTGCGCTGAGTAGCAAGGGCTTAGCCTCAGCTGCTTTGCTTCCATCCATTCCCCTCCTCTTATCTGCCCTCCTGTTTGTCAACGCTTTGTGTGCGAGGGGGGCAGGTCACACATGTGAATCCCTGAGGTGGAGGGTGCGGAGTGGTGGGTGGAAAAAGTAGCTCACAGTGGTATGTGCTGCTGAGCTGTAGGCAGCGCCCTTTGACCTCATGCTACTGCTGCTATCGGTTGATCGGCCAAGTTAGAAAACCAATGTTAAGTGGATGTACTCATGCAAGGGAACCTCTGCCCCCTACTGCAGTTAAGCTCCGCCTCCTGTACTGTCCCAGCCTGAAGTAAGCTCCACCTCCATTAGGGACACTTAGGCTAGGTTCACAGTAGGACGTTGCATTGTAAAGTTGCAACGCAACATTACAACGCAACAGAACAAAAGAAATTAATGCTGCATTACCGTCGCATAAAGTAGGTACAGTAAAGCATACAGGCAATGAAAAGTATGCTTTTCTGTACCTGGTAACGTGTGCATTTAGAGGTAATGCACTGCAGCAGTGCGTTACCATAATGTTACATGTTACAATGCAACGCTAAAGTCGCACTGTGAACGTTGCAGTGCGGTAAGCTGCTTTATAGGACTTTATATTGCAGCACAGCAATGTTTTACTGTGAACCGAGCCTCACAAGTATAGTGTTTCTATTTGCAAGTGCCCACTGAAGGGCACTCTTCTTTGTTTTGGAGGCACATGCTTTAAGGGTGCTTTCATTGAACTTAAAGGAAACCAAAATCAAATAAAAAGAGTTTTTTACTTACATGGGGCTTCTACCAGCACCCTGCAGACATCCTGTGCCCGCGCCATCCTGGAACGATGCTCCGGTCCCCAGCCGCAGCGCAGTTTCGTTTCTATAGATTGGTCAGTCGATGTATACTGCCTCTGCGCGGCCTTCTCATCGCCAGGAGCATCTTGCGCAGTACAAGATTTCTGAGTACTGTTTTGCGCAGGACGCGCACAGCCCGGGCGGCGCAGTATATATTAACTGGCCAGTCAGTGTAAAATGAAACTGAGCTGTGGCTGGGGACCGAAGCATCGTTCCATGTCGGCGCGAGCACAAGACATCTGCAGGGGGCTGGTAGAAGCCCCAGGTAATTAAAACTTGATTTTTTTTTCATTTGATTTAGGTTCGCTTTAAAGGATTTAATTTGCAGAAATGGGGTAGCAGGCATGTATGGGTAGTAGTGGGTAGTAGTGCTCATACCCACTGCTCCCTCTGTTCCCTCTTTTACTTCGTTACTTTTCAAAAGCCCTCTGTACCTCTCACCTGGTCGGCAAGGTCACACACTACTGCACAAATGCTAGCCAGGCGGTGCGCATTCTTGATCACACTGCGCATGTGCACTAGGATCAAGAATGCGCACCGTGGGGCCAGCGTTTGTGCAGTAGTGTGTGACCTCACTGACTAGATAACAGGTACAGCTTTTGAAAAGTACCATGGGGGACTGAGGTGAACAAGGGAAGCATTGGCCATGAGGCCTGCTGCCCACACATGCCTGCTCCCCACGTTTCTTCAAATTTAATTTGCCTCTAGTATAAAGGACAACTATAAGGCAGTGAACACACTTTCCTGGATTGTGTGCGTTTTGCCATGGATGGTAAAACACTCAAGGTTGCACAGGCTATTGAAGTCAATAGCCACATTTGGCAAATGCATGTTGTTTCCTCTCGCGTTTTTCCACACTTTTTTTTAATCGTACAGCTTTCTGCTTTTTCACCCAAGATGCACCTTTGCAGTTACAGTGTACACTCCACTGCAAATGAAAAACTGCAGAAAAAGGCAACAAAACATTCACAGAAAACACTAAAAATGAATGCTCTATGGCGGAGCCTGGGAATCGCAGGGAACAAGGCTCCTGCAAATGTGTTCCCTGCCTAACTTGACTAACTAAAAAATGAAGATAGTTGCCTAAGAGGAAGGAAGGCTCTGGATCCCTTAGTTGCGGTACAAGTGTGGGCGGGTACCTTTTTCCATGCTGCTTGGGACGTTTGTTTTGGGGGACATACCAGACTACGTATGGTGTAGCGCTTGATAGGCTTTGCCAACTTTTGAGGTGTCTTAGTTGGTAGACACTTATAACTACGTCACTGGTGCTGCTGGCTGAGGGGCGACGGACCAGCACTTGATGCCACTGTAACGCGAATGCGGGGAACACTTGGAGTTAAGTCACTGGTGTTACGTATTGAGTGGGGACAGACCAGCATTAACTCTTTTTCTGTGTCTTAAAGAACCTGAAAGGTATGGATTACAATACATCACTATGGTTTGACATTCTTTGTGGTGCGGAGCTAGACAGGATGAGTGTCTTTAGCCCTTACAGAAGTTTTGAATTTGGGGCGGTCGCCCAATCTCCTTATCCCCTGATGACCCCATAGAGCAAAACTAGTTGGGAAGGAGGCGAGTAGCACTATAACCTCTTCCCTGCTGGTTTTACATGTAGAGCATTCTACCACTGGGGTTCCCTATTTGAAAGAGCCACGTATGTGTGTTTAATTTTTTTTTACTCTTTTTAGTACTTTTATTATTGGTTGTAATAAGGAAACCTGCACTTAGTTTTTTTTTTTTTGCTTTATTTTATATATCTACTATAGAGTAGAAGTATTAAAATTGGTATACCGCTGGTAAAGCGATGAATGGGATAAACTGAGAAAGTCATATGGGACCTAAGCCTAAGACAATACTCAGCCTTTTGACTCAGGCTGGTGTGGGCTGGTAAGACTTGAATTTACCTGCTAATGGTGATTGGTCACTGAAGCAATTTTGGCTTATTGGGTGTATTGAGGACAAAAAAAAAGTGTACAAAATGTCTTGGGGCTGTAGACAATACTATACTTATTAATATTAAATTACTTAACTTTTACTAAAAAAAAAAATCACACTTGACTCCAGGTTGGAAGTAGACAAGACAAGACAAATAACATTTATATTGCGCTTTTCTCCTTGCGGACTCAAAGCGCCAAGTAAAAGCCTTTGCAATTTTTTATTGGGTATAACTATTTACAGATACATATCAAATGTTAAATCAATCCTTATTAAAATCTCTACAACTTAAAAATTAAAACTGTATACAAAATACCATAACTCGTCTGACCACTACGGCCCAGATGAGAATTTACCAAAGGTCTTACACAAAAAATGCCCTTTTTAGCTACAACTAAAATTTGGTCCATGCACTTGGCATTACTAAGCAACTAAAAAATTGACCACAACAATTTTTTTTGGGGGGGGCGGAGTTGGGTGAGTGGGAGCTTGCCCAAAACTGCTCAGGACCACAAACAGGTGAGGTGTCCCTTATACACCCCACACCTGTAACTGCCTGATACCCTGTTCACTGTGTTCACTGCTGTACCCCCAAATCTGCCTGATATCTACCCAAAAGACCAATCAACTCCAAATGACGGTTAATTGGTAACTGCCATCCTTAAATGCTATTTGCCTACATAACCCTAATAACCAGGCTGTGGCCAATAAGTTGAGGCCTTGGCCAATAAGTTGAGGCCTTGAACTGACAGAAGGAGATTTCAAATCTCCTCGTGCCTGCCACTGGCCCCAAGCAGGGCCTTGCTCTATAATGCGGCTCCATGCAGGTAGTACTATACTTATAAACACTAAATTACTTAACTGTTACTAAAAATCACACTTGACTCCAGGTCGGAAGTAAAGCCTGTTGCAATTTTTTTATTGGATATAACTAATTACAGCTTAATACCAAACTTTAAATCAATCTTTATTAAAATCTCTACAACTTAAAAACTGTATACAAAATACCATAACTCATTTTACCACTACGACCCAGATGAGAATTTACCAAAGGACTTAATACAAAAAAAAACTACGCCACACGCCAGGCTAAACATGGCCTGGTACCCCACCCACTGCTCGTTCTAAACAACACTGGAGTCCTAAATTAAAAATGTTCAGACCCATATCACTTAAATGAGTAGCTTCCTGTTCATATAATCCCATAGCTCTCCCCTCTAAATTTGTCTTTATGAAAATCCCCCAATGTTTTGCATAAATTTAGCAATTTTATGATTCAAATGCTTCCTAATCTTTCAAAATAAAGAAGCTCAAGAGTAGTCAACCAATCTAATCTGGGAACTATTTCCAAAAAAGCTACCCTAGTTTGTTTGGGAAAGAACTTAACCACTTCAGCCTCCAGTCCTTTTTAACCTTATGCATTCAAGCAATTTTCACCTCCTATTCATTCACCAATAACATTATCACTACTTATCACGATTAATTGATCTATATCTTGTTTTTTTTTCCGCCACCAATTAGGCTTTCTTTGGGTGGTACATTTTGCTAAGAATTATTTTTTTTCTGAATGCATTTTAAACAAATATGAAAAAAAATCATTATTTCTCAGTTTTCGGCCATTGTAGCTTTAAAATAATACATGCTACCATAATTAAAACCTACATATTTTATTTGCCCATTTGTGACGGTTATTACACCATTTAAATTACGTCCTATGGCACCAATATTTTATTTGGAAAATATAGGTGCATTTTTTCAGTTTTGCGTCCATCACTATTTATAAGCTTACAATTGAAAAAAATATTAGTAATATACCCTCTTGACATGCATATTGAAAAAGTTTAGACCCTTAGGTAACTATTTAGGTCTTGTTTTTTTTTTTTTTTATTAGTTAAAAATGTTATTTGGGTATTTTTTGGAGCGTGGGAGGTAAACAGTTAATTTTAAATGTAATTTATTGTGTTTATTTTAAAAAAAAATGTATGTAGATGTAGTTTTACTATTTGTCCACAAGATTTAATGTCCATTCTGTAAGCGAGTGCTCATTTACAGGAAGTGTAGGGGGGGGGGGACATGATTTTTTTTTTTTTTTTGTTCAGAAAGATTGCAGCTTCTCATCGAAGCCGTCGGTCTTTCTAACGGGGACTTAGATCAATGAATGGGAACTACGTGATCCCATTCATTGATCTCTGGGCTAACAGACGGCGGCACAGGAGCAGGCGCCCACGCGACTGGCCACAGGAGCTCGCAGCAGCAGCAGCAGCATCCTTTTGGACGTAGCAGCTATGTCCAAAAGGCTGAAATGGTTAAGAATTGTAATATCGTCTCTAATATTAAAATGTAGTTCTAGAGTCTTTAGTTTACCAATATTGTTTTCCCCCAAGTTAATTATTACAACATCAGGCAAGGGAAAAACATTGTACAACTGAAATAAAGTATCCTTTAGCTCACGCCATTTCATTCCTCTGTTGCCATTGCAATATACAGCATACTGATTACAATCCAAATTTAAATTCTCTGAATAACCTCTCCTGACCACTCTATTGTGGGCCCAATAAATGTATGAATAGCCCACGATTCAAATTACTGCTTTAGTACCTGTGAAAAAATACAAATAACTATCAACGGACATACAATGTAGAGGTGTTCAATCCCCATCTACGCAATTTTTTAGTAAGACCTTCACTTGATCCTAGGCAAGAAGCCCAATTCCCGTCACTTTTACACATTCACGAAGGAGTGAACTAAACTTAAAATTAGATAACAATACAATTCTTATGTTGTAATAAAGAACCCATTTTTTTGCCCTCTTATTGACAAATACGCATTGAGATTACTAACAGGGCATAATTTGTTACCTGGCAGTACATTTAAATTATATCAAAGCTCCACTTCCCTCTTGGTCTGTTTTAGAATTCCTTTGTCTAATACTGAATTTTATTATATAAATAACCAGATCATCATATTGCAAAACTCTGTTAACTTTCTTACTTTGCGAAACTAATTTGGACACCAAAAGCCGCAACAACATAAAGCAAAGCGTACTGCGAAAAAGTAAAATCTCAAAATCAGATATACAGACTTTTTCCATTGCATCCAATAATGCCAAAATTTAAATAGTCACTGGACATCTCTTGTCCACTTTACCGTTCCCTTCTTATAGCCTTTAAGTAACTGACGAACCAGGAAACTATTCAAACATGCAGAGTGATTGTTAAAACGGAATAAAACCCAGCATTTCTTCTTTGCTCTAAAAAATTATTTACAGCATATTCTATACAACCAGCATTTTTTTTTTACTAGACCAGCAATAAAAGGGTTACACACAGGGCTACACACAGGAAATATGGACGCATCCGAAGTGTAGATTTTTATCTAGTGTTTACTTAATTGTATCAAGTGAGGAATGTGACACATTCTCTGACTGTGGAGAAGCTGCTGGACACAGACAGAGACTGTTCACAAACCAAAAAACTAAGTCAGTTCACAAACCAAAAAACTACTTTTGGGAACATATAATTTCTAACTGAATAATAGTACTTATGCACAAATGCAAATATGATAACCGTATGGCATATAAAAAGTAGGAAAACATATTTTTATTGAATATTATGTCAGGGTTTTATACCGCTTTAAGTTTTAAAAAGAAAGATATTCCAGCTAAGAGTTTTGCAATATGAGAATAAGAATACTTTTTGAATACCTTCAGCAACAAATGGTAACACCAACTTTTCTGATATCCCACTCATCAGTTCTTTTATTATGAGGTACAGACTAACCAGCAAGCTCATGGTGACCCAGAACTCATTGGAGTGTGTAAGGGGCTACAATGGTCCTAAAAGCCCCCTTACTAAAATGCTATGGAAAACAAAAGTTTGCTTTTCTTAAAGAACAAGCGACACCCATGCTAACCTACAAATAAAAAACACATATATAAGTAGATAAATACTACTTCTACTTACATAACAGATGTATTGTGCTATCCATGTAATGATTCCTGTGAATTTTATTAATGAAACTCAGAAAATCCTATGCTAGGCAGTGGCCATCTTGTCAAGCTAATGCTGACATCATATCCTCCCTGACTCTTGTTTTCCCCCCTCCCTTCTCTTGCTCATTGTGTATTCATTAGCTGCCCTCCTCCCAGAGTCTTCAGACACTCCCACTGAGGTGTATACTAACAACTGCACTGTCTTTTTTTTTATTTACACATCCAATCACTGAGTCACCTCAGCCTTGCTTGTAAACACAAGCAATAAGAGGGTGTTTCTGATAAGCAGCTAGGCAGGGAAATAAATGGAAGAGGATGAAAATATTGTAGATAAAAAGAACTCCCAGCATTCAACTCTTTGGCACTGTTTGGCACTAGGGCCAGTGCTCCTAAAGTATGTGATAACTACAAACCATAACAGCAGAAAAAGTTTTGCAAGGTTTGAATGCAGGATTAGCATCTTTATCACCTAATACAGTCAGACCAGTTGCTGTTGAAATTTGATTTTTATGGTGACAATACTAAAACAGAAAGAATTTGCGATAATTCAGGTTGGAGTGAGCTCCGAGATGTCTCCCAGTGCATCACTGCTGAATATATGCAAATTAACCATTGTTGCCCTTAAAAGCTAAACACACCTCCAGAACCGCTGGAATGCAATTATGTGTCATCTTGTTAATTTGTACAGAGGCATACTAATCCAACATGCATATAGACTTTTGTGTTGTACAGAGGCGCCAGCAGGATAAAAATTCATAAAATTTTTAAAAATTGTTTGGAGGAAGTGGTAGGCTTGCCTCCACAAACAGACAGACGTCCTGTTATTATATAAATATACACATTTATTATACGATACCCCACAAAGGAAATGCAACGCGTTTCGCAGGTCAAGCCCGCTTCATCAGGCAAACAAGGGGTTAACTGTTGGTGAAAAACAAGAATAATAACACTAAACAAAAAACTAGACAAATGAGGTTATACAGTTGCTACAGGCTGTGGAAAACTACAGACAGTATTGTTGATATGTAGTATAAGATCACATAGAATATACACATTGAGATCACTTGAAATATACACATAGTCTGTGTGCATAATGTGATGTTTAAGAAAAATGTTCCATAGGGAATATTGGTGGATAGTACAAAGAGGATGGGGGAAATGGTTAATGGAGGTGGTGGGGGGTAGAGAGTGGGAAAGTTACAGGGGTTGTGTTGGAAGTGATAGATGTAAATCTATTGGCAATAATGAAGAGTGGTTAGGTGAGAACAATAGGCTGGACATAATAATAGTGGGTGGAAATGGAAAACGCAGGACTTATAGGTGGATATAGAAAACGCAAGTGGTGGGGTGAGAGCAATAAGCTAGACGTAATAAGGAAGAAACAATAGTAGTCGGTTGATATAGAAAACGCAGGACTTACCAGGAAATCTGTAGTATCGGGAATAGCGCCTCAGTGTCATACTGTTGACACTGGTGTGCTTTTAAATGTGTAAAAAAGGAGGGAAAGATAATTAGGGGGGCGTGGGCGAATAGGGGTGGGTGGGGTTAGGTCCTGGCTAGAGGCTGGGCGTATTGGAAGCTGGTCCTATCCCCGGTAGTAATGTGAGGAGAGGGTGTGTCCCACCTCTGATATGAGTGCTTACTTGTATAAGCGAAATCTGCGCAATTGCGCTGTGAGTGGGCGTGTTGGGGAGTGAGATGTGGCGGCTTGTGTACGTCGCAGACAGGTGACGTACTGATGCGGGTGCCGGGAGCTATGAACATACTGCGCATGCGTCGGGTATGACGCAGTACGCATTTGGTGTAGAGCGCGGCGGGGGCCTATGGTGGTAATGCGCATGCGTCCAGACTGACGCAGTAAGCCTAGGGCGTGCATAACGCACATGCGTCAGGGGTCCATGCGCAGGAAGTGTAGCCATTTGTAAAGAGGGCGAGTTGCCCTCCTAACTCGTTTGTGGTAGAGAGAAAGGTTAGACAGCTGTTAAACTATAGTGAACACTAGTATTGGTAGTTTTCAGTGTACTAAGTAGAGACAATATGATTATTGTAAGTTCAAACTTATATGTAAACTAAATACAGTAGTCTGCTTAAGGATGGTATTATACTGCCATCTAATGGTGGATACTTAGTATAACTCTTATATTACTCTTTAACAGAGCATGGTATATACTGTTCTATGATAAATGGTTTTTCTTCAATGTAACCATAATGACCTATTTGGTGAAGTTGCATGAAGGCCATAGGGATATTAGTAATCATAAAAAATAAGTATACATAAAGCATAAAAATTGTATCAAACCTAAAAGCTGGATATAAACAAAATGATACAATAGGATAAAAGCTGTGTAATATTGGAAAACGTACAGATATAGATATTACAAAAATTAAATAGCTCGAAATCATCGTAATTATCAATAACAGCATGTATATAAACATAAAGAAAAAACATAAAAAGGAAGCCAAGCCCAATACAAGTCATAATAAAAACCAAAGTAACTGATAAAAAAGGTAAAAACCAAGATAAGAGAGAGCGACTGATAAAAGACAAACGGAGCGAGGGTGTGTTTAATAGATTTTTTTCTAGTACTTCATTTAGCCCCTCTGGGGTGAGGGTTTTGAGAGTTTGGATCCAAAACATTTCATATTTTTTTAAAATATCGTAAGCATTTGGTATTTTGACATCCACTGAGTCAATCAGTATGATGTTGAAGAAAGTTGGGTTGTGCTCGTGATGGGTGCTGAAGTGCCGTGAGACGCTGTGAAGGGGGAAACTGTTGATGATGGTACGTTTATGTTGTCCAATTCTACAACGTGCGAGTTGAGTGGTTCTCCCCACATACTGGATGTTGCAGGGGCATGAGATAAGATAGATTACATATTTGGATTCACAGGAGAGGTGTGTCTTAATGGGGTATTTGATGCCTGTGGTGGTCGACGTGAATGAGGCGCCTGATTGTATAAATTGGCATGCTAAACACCGTTTTTTCTTGCATGGGGAGCAGCCAGGTTCCTGTGGTAGTGAGATATTTGGGGGAGGCTGGTTGTTTATTGTGCGTAATTTACTGGGTGCTATAAGGTTGCGGAGATTTGGGGCTCTTCTAAAAGTAATTGATGGTGTTTTGGGTAGAAGGGGTCGCAAGTAGGGGTCCTGCATGAGTATGTCCCATCTATTTTTCAATATATTGCGTATGGTAGTGTGTTGAGCATTGTAACGAGTAATGAATCTTGGTGGGTCCTTCTTATTAGTCTGTGGGGGTACTTCTGGGCGTGGATGAGGGTGTACGGCTCTATGTATGGCGTCTCTGATTAGTTTCCTTGGGTACTGTCTGTCTATGAACTTTTTAGTGAGAACCTCGGATTGTAAGTTAAATTGCATGGGGTCGGTGCAATTCCTGTGGATCCTTCTGTACTGACTATAGGGGGTATTGGTGATCCAGGGGTGATGGTGGAAACTGTTGAAATGTATGTAATTGTTAGCGTCGACTGGTTTGAAGTATGTCTTGGATTTGATGCAATTAGATTCGATATATAGTGTAAGGTCTAAAAATTCTATGGACTGGGGGTGATGGGTAAACTGGAGTTCTGCTGGGTTCGAATTGAGCTAACTGACAAATTTTGGGATGAGAAGGACATCACCCTTCCAAATGAAAATGAGGTCATCTATGTAACGTTTGTAGAATATTATATTGTTGGCAAATGGGTTATGTGGAGACAATTTTAGTGATTCAAGAAGGCCCATGGTGAGGTTAGCGTAGGAGGGGGCAAATGAACTTCCCATGGCCGTACCGCTGGTCTGATGATAGATTTTGTCATTGAACATACAAATGTTATTATGAAGTATGAATTCTGCGCATTGAAGAAGGAATGTTTGTTGTGCGAGGGGCATTAGTGGATTGGTGGCTAGGGCATATTGCAGGGCTTGGAGGCCGTAAGGGTGAGGTATATTTGTATACAGAGCTGTGACGTCACATGTAAGCCATATGTAGTCGGTCTGCCAGGTGATATCATGTTAAAGGTGGATGAGCTCTTGGGAATCTTTGAGATAAGATGGAAGGGATCGTACAAGTGGTTGCAGATGTTGGTCAATGTATTTTGATAGATTGCAAGTAATGGAATTCATGCCGGAGATAATAGGTCTTCCTGGTGGTTTTTGTAGATTCTTGTGTATTTTTTGGTAAGTAGTAGAAAATGGGGGTAGTAGGTTGTGTATTGATGATAAAATTTCTTTCATTTTTTGTGACTATGTTTGACATGAATGCTGTATTAATAAAGGATTTGAGGGTATTATTGAGGTCCAAGAGACGGTCGGTGGTTAATGTCTCGTAATGTTTTGGGTTGTCGAGGAGCCTGGCCGCTTCCTCCAAATAGTCAGTACGATCAAGAATCACTATACCTCCGCCTTTATCTGCCGGTTTAATGACTACGTTGGGATTGGATTGAAGTTTTCTGAGGGCGGAGGATTCTTGATGTGTGAGGTTGGATTTGGGCGTGGGTTGGATGTCTGATATATTCTGTAAATCTTTTAAGATAAGGGAGTAAAATGTTTCTATGAAGCAGCCCTTGGAGGCTACTGGGTAGAATCTAGATCTTCCTTTTAGCTGAGTCGTGATGTATCTTTCTAGATTGAGGTCAGGCAGGGAAACAGATGTGGTGGGTATGTCGTCATTGGCTGTGATGATGAGGGAGGTAATGTCTGTGTTATCAGAGGGTTTGAGGTTTTTCATGGCGAAGTGTCTTTTCAAGGTTAGTTTGCGGATATAAGTGTTCAAATCTGTGAAGAGTTCAAAATTATTGATTTGATTGGTGGGACAAAAGGAAAGGCCTTTTTCAAGTAAAGTAGTTTCATGGGTGGTAAGGATGTGGTTTGATAGGTTAAAAATGCATTTGGTAGTGGGTGGGGAAGGGGCCAGTGGGGTTAGAACTTGTTTCTTTTTCCTTTTCCCTTTCACTCTACTTCCTCTTTTTCTGTATCTGATAGCTGTCGTTTGGCTTTGTTGGTGGGCTGGAGAAATACCTTTTCTGACCTGGGGCTCGGAAGTTGGGTTGCTAATATATTCTGAGATAGAGCTGAGGGAAGCTCTAAAAAAGAGGGAGACAAAGTTTGATTGGCCGAGTTAGAATCTGGGAGGGGGTGGTAGTCTGTATTGGATGGCGACTGAGTTTTGGTATTGGTTTGTGTTGTGGAACCTTGTTTGTTGTTGGTTGGGGATTCAATATTCTGGGACTGTGTCACGGGATGTAGTGTGTAGTTGAGTGTTTCTGATTCGGAGTCGCAGAGACTAATTTGGGAAAGGGAAGTAGGTGTGTTTGGGATTTCTGAAGGTGGTCTGACGGACTCTGGAGTTATATTCTCCTTGGTGTTTTGAGGTTCGGATAGAGTGGTTGGGGGGCCCTTTGGAATTAAATTGAATTTGAGAGTGGACTGGTATTTAGTAGTTGTTTTCTTGCTTGTTCCAGCATGTGGGGATGAGACCGTGGGTCTTTTTCTATCTAGTTTTGTGCGTTGGGTCTTTGGTGTTGTGGAGGAGACCTTGGTGATATCAAAGCATTTTGGGGGGGGGAAGCGTGCCCTGAAAGCTTGTGGGTTTAGACGGAATGTATTTCCGTGGTGGAGGGATGGGGATAGTGGGTTGGGGTGTGGGTGTGGGTGGTGGGGAGCCTGTGTTGGACGTGTGGACTGTGGGAAGGGGGTGTTGGGCCTGGGGGGTGGGAGCCGATAGTGTTTGGGATTTGACTATTGGTGTGGGTGGGAGGGGTGGTGGTGGAAATGGTGGATATCTGAAAGGTGGTGGAGGGATATTCAGACTCATGAGTGGGACTTTATGGTGGTAGTGTGATTGGGCCGGGTGGTGGTGGTGCGTTTGGTCCTATTGGCTGAGCAAAGGGGGCGGGGCGTTGCTTACGTTCCCTCTCCCGATGCTCAGCATATGCCAAACGGTCGCGATTGAGTTTCTTCAATTTTGCTTCTGTAGTGTCTAGTTCAAAACGTTTGACCCGCGTGGTTAAATTAGCCATCAACGGTAAATATTGGTTATTGTGTATATGTAAAAGTAGGAAATCTCTACAATCTTTTATGATTGGTTGTAGTTCCCCGATCAGTGTCTTTCTTTTAGCAATTATTCTCTCCATCATGCCTGCAGTACAAATTTCTAGGTAAATGTACCAGTCTGTACTGAAGACAAGATCTTTGGGAAAGGCCGTGAGTGTTTTTATTCGAATGCCGTCGGGTAAGATCTTTTCGTCTATGTAGGTTTGTTGCATGGCAATGTCTGCTGCATGAAAGAATTCATCTTTAAGTGCGTTTTCAAGTTTCAGGAACGTGGGTTTGAGGTCCACGGGTGGAACTGGCGAGGTGGTGTCGGTGATGCTGGGATTCACATCCTCAGGAGTGTGCGGGGTTCTTTTGAACTGGGCTAACAAGTCGTCTCTGTGTATGGATCTATTTTCGATGAAATTCATGATGGGGCTGCTATCGGTATAGGTGTTCGCCTGTTCGCAGAACTGGCCAAGCTGAGCTTGTAGGAGAAACTAAAACGGGAAACCGAGAGCCCAATATAGTGTAGTATGTCAGAATGGTTTGATAAAATGATAAAGTGAGAAAGATTATACTCACAAACATGGGTTACCGTCCAGGTAACCACTATAAAGGCAGGTGAGGAGATAAAGCCTGTCCTCACTCAGGGCTAAGAAGTCGCTCTCTGTAGAGAAAAAGAGGTAGCACTCCCATCCACCAGGAGTGGACGCAATGGATTTGTGTGTTGTACAGAGGCGCCAGCAGGATAAAAATTCATAAAATTTTTAAAAATTGTTTGGAGGAAGTGGTGGGCTTGCCTCCACAAACAGACAGACGTCCTGTTATTATATAAATATACACATTTATTATACGATACCCCACAAAGGAAATGCAACGCGTTTCGCAGGTCAAGCCCACTTCATCAGGCAAACAAGGGGTTAACTGTTGGTGAAAAACAAGAATAATAACACTAAACAAAAAACTAGACAAATGAGGCTATACAGTTGCTACAGGCTGTGGAAAACTACAGACAGTATTGTTGATATGTAGTATAAGATCACATAGAATATACACATTGAGATCACTTGAAATATACACATAGTCTGTGTGCATAATGTGATGTTTAAGAAAAATGTTCCATAGGGAATATTGGTGGATAGTACAAAGAGGATGGGGGAAATGGTTAATGGAGGTGGTGGGGGGTAGAGAGTGGGAAAGTTACAGGGGTTGTGTTGGAAGTGATAGAAGTAAATCTATTGGCAATAGTGAAGAGTGGTTAGGTGAGAACAATAGGCTGGACATAATAATAGTGGGTGGAAATGGAAAACGCAGGACTTATAGGTGGATATAGAAAACGCAAGTGGTGGGGTGAGAGCAATAAGCTAGACGTAATAAGGAAGAAACAATAGTAGTCGGTTGATATAGAAAACGCAGGACTTACCAGGAAATCTGTAGTATCGGGAATAGCGCCTCAGTGTCATACTGTTGACACTGGTGTGCTTTTAAATGTGTAAAAAAGGAGGGAAAGATAATTAGGGGGGCGTGGGCGAATAGGGGTGGGTGGGGTTAGGTCCTGGCTAGAGGCTGGGCGTATTGGAAGCTGGTCCTATCCCCGGTAGTAATGTTAGGAGAGGGTGTGTCCCACCTCTGATATGAGTGCTTACGTGTATAAGGAAATCTGCGCAATTGCGCTGTGAGTGGGCGTGTTGGGGAGGGAGATGTGGCGGCTTGTGTACGTCGCCGACAGGTGACGTACTGATGCGGGCGCCGGGAGCTATGAACATACTGCGCATGCGTCGGGTATGACGCAGTACGCATTTGGTGTAGAGCGCGGCGGGGGCCTATGGTGGTAATGCGCATGCGTCCAGACTGAGCCAGTACGCCTAGGCTAAGGCGTGCATAACGCACATGCGTCAGGGGTCCATGCGCAGGAAGTGTAGCCATTTGTAAAGACCGATAGCAGCCCCATCATGAATTTCAACTGGTTAAGTGACTGGTTAAGCAGACCATGTCACCATGCACCATGGAGACAAAATGTTGTATGCCCAAACTAATTATTTCCAGATCAGATCCCACATAAAGAACAACACAAACAAAAATAGAGCTATAAATCTATGCAATATTGAATGCATAGAGCATGTAAGCAAATACATCTCCAATGGGCTGTAGAAACCACTGTTGTATATGAGAAAAGAAGCCCAGTATCAAGACCATAATAATATAAGATCATGACTCATATCTCAAAACAATGAAACTTTATTGGGGACTTATCCAATTGACACAAAATATAATTAAAACCAGTATTAAAACCCCTGTCCTAATCCTAGGGTTATAGGAAATCTCTATAGCAGCATAAAGTGACACAGTGTCTTGTATAAAAGCAGTGATATTGCGCCCAAATTATTGCATATCCGTGCATGTGAAATACAAAAGTACTATATAACTATCAACATCAAAAGGTACAAAAATACGTAATGAATATATAGAAAGCGATAAAAATGAACACCAGTGGATTAAACTCATGTGCAAAAGAGTGCTATGCAGTGTGGACACTGCTAAAAATGTCACAGATGAAGGTTGTGCAAAAATAGTATCATAATATGAAACAGCGTATACAAACAAGGTGCTAGTGCTTACCGATAATGGTGAGATGCTGCATGTGGAGAGACCGGGGGGGGGAGCGCCTTGCGCGTTCGCAGCGTGCGGCTGCTTCTGGAGGCTACACTACACTGCGCCTGGAGCCCTCTTAACCCTGCTGTAGTCGCGCGATAAGACGTGGCCACGTCGGGTGGAGCGGAATGACGTCATGATGACGCCAGTCCGCTCCAACCCAGGTAGGACTTCCGTGCGTTCCACCTGGCGCACTGAAGCCAATCTATGCAGTAAAAACTACAGCAGCGAGGTATTAATTATGTAAGCACACATCATATCGAGATATTAATATTATAAAGTCACACAATACTATATGTACAAAAATAACTATAGACAAGATAATATAAAAAAGAACTGTAAACACTTCGGAAAAAGGACCAACATAGTGACATCTTGTGGTCAAAAGTAAGTTATTTCAGACAAAGTATAAATATACATGTCCATAGCAGAAGACGCCATTAATGGTATCCACTCTAGGTAACTGAATCATCCCAGAAAGGTTCATTCTTGCCAATGTTATTGGATGTCAGAAAAATCTTCAAAGAGCCTTGAGTTCACTACTCCACATTAAGGCATTTCTACAGGGCATATAGGAGAGATGAACACATAATTAAGTATCTCAAAAACCATATCCAAAAAATATTCATAGCTGTTCATTCGAAGTAAACCAGCACCCTGTGTGTTTCAATTCAACCTGCTTACCTACAGGTTACCCATCAAATGGCATATCAAACATCAGAAAAGTGCCGACCATGCCTGCTCACCTTCAGGCAGGGAAAGAAGAGCAAAGCACAGAGGAACAAAAAGAAGTGTGACATCAGACCATGAGACTACCCCCAAACACAGTCACGCCAGTGTAAAAGATGGTTAATATTACAAAGATGTGGCTGGAAGTGTCACAACTAACATGGGCCAAAAAAGACTCACCGATCTTCAGAAAGGTCATAGATCCCACATAAAATCTGTCACGTCTTCTCCAATGAGATGAGCTGTGGTAGCCAGTTGGCAAAACCTTTGCATCTGTAATTGGGATAAAGAGCCCGCAATGTCATTATTTTTACCAGGTACATGACTAGCCGTAAAAGAGTCATCAGGCAAAGGGACTTTGCTAAAACACGCATGTCTGCGTGTAACTAACCTTTTTGTCTGGTGGATCGCGGCCTCTGTTCCCCTCTCAGATGTATCCTTTAGCTGCGGTACGCTCCGGTCGAGGACCCGACCTCGAGGTCGGGCTCCCCAGCGACCTAGAACATCTTGGGAATGCAGGCGCAGTGCTGCTATCCTATCTGCGGGTTGCTAGCGCAGTGAAGTCACAATGCGTGGTGACGTACGGCTGAGCACGCGTACTAGAGCCGCCGGAGGAGGGTTTGAGCTTGCCTTCGTCACTCGCAAGCCAAACCCTCCTCTTCTGCCACCACCCACTAAACAGTCCCACTCCCTTCAGCCCAATCCCTTCAGCTATAGTATGCATGTGCAGCCGTGAACGTACGGGTGGCATTAAGGACCAACTTCCCCCTGCGTTCCACACAAAGAGCCACTGCAGTATTTAGAAAAAAAAAAATAAGCGATCCTGCACAGAACATACTGGGGAACAGCGGCAGGTAGGCCATTTATATTCAAATATGTTTGCCTGATAACTCCTTTAAGTACATGACTAGCCTTAACCCATATGAATACAGTACTAAATAACATAATAGACAAATTACTGCAGGGGATTTTGATGTTAAGTAACTAATAGCATAAACCACAGCGTTGTCAGATTGTACTAAAATACGTTGTCTTTCAAAATGATTGCCCCATAAAAACAACGCAACCACTACTGGAAAGAGCTCCAGTAAAAGTATGTTACTTAACCTCCTTTATGTCTCCATTCCTTAGGCCACTCAGCACAAAACCACTTACCATCCCCTACAGCCAGATACATCGGTTAAAAATGTTAATCACCAGAAATAAAATGATCTGTCAATCGGATCTCCCGTTATACGAATTTAAAAACTCAGCATATACCAACAGGTCAGCCCTTAACTCATAAGAAATTCTTATATGGGCAAATGGAGATTTTAAACCCTTCA
This sequence comes from Hyperolius riggenbachi, assembly GCF_040937935.1. NCBI lineage: Eukaryota > Metazoa > Chordata > Amphibia > Anura > Hyperoliidae > Hyperolius > Hyperolius riggenbachi. The sequence goes on from NC_090653.1 coordinate 215,740,986, forward strand.
TTGATAGAGCTAATCTTTTTGAGAATATCTGACCCATCGGGATAATTTTAGAGCAGTGGCTGGCTCATCCATTCCCTGTGCCAGACAGATGTCCATCAAACAAATTTTTTTTTGTCAATCGAACAAATTGTCCATTATCTTCACCACAATATCTCAGTAACATCATACATTACCATACCTTATGCTATATGCTTTAAGGCCCCCAACGTGTCGCTAATATCCTCCATACAATACCAAGTGTCCCATGAGCGCATTGATTTAAGCATGCGAAAAGTGTCCAAGATATAATTTTTCCACACTTTTCCACTACATTTTTTCCACAAAAAACTTTTTGTTCTCTTCTTCAGAACCTGATAAAAATTAATTTCCAGTGTGAAGAGAGAGAACATTTCATTTTTCAACTGTCCTAAAGGTGGGTGTGGGTGATATCCAAACCTGGAAAATGACCCTATGGGCCATTGCCAACACTAGATGGAAAAGCACTAAGGGATTGTTTTTACTCTTCTCATCTTGAGCCACATGATAGTTGAACAGGCACAATATTACCTTTTTTTTTTTTTTTTTTACCTCTTTACACATTTTATTCACATACATGAGAAATGTATCCCAAAAATGATCAATGACATGACAACCCCAAATATATCTTGTACAGTTAGTCATTAAAGGTATCACCTAACCAACTTTTGTTATGTCTTTGGATTCTCTCCATGACTAATACTGGACAACACACAACTGGCAACCCCAAATACAGTGCATCAGTCAGTATCGGGATAAGCAAACTTTGGGCAGGCAGTGGTATAATAAATGATGGGTTGTTCTATACTGTTCATTCGCTACATACTTTCTAAATTCCTGAAGGCCCTGAGTAATTTGTTCCTCCACCCCTCCCTCAACTGGAACATCTTTCCTCCATTTTTATAAAATTAATATGAATGTTTTTCTTCCCTTCATGACCCATGAGGACTCGAGAGAAGTCTGTCAGTGATCTCAGAGGTCTGGGAGTGCAGTATTTTTGATGTTCTCTACATGAGACCATACACACAATTGAACTTGCAGAAATAGCAGTAAATCAGCTTTGAAGACTGCATACGTGGATGTTGGGTCCCTGAAGGAATACCTTGATCCATGTACAAAAGGTGTCCCAATGTTGTTAACCCTATTTGATCCCAATTAGAGAAATTCTTCTGGGCAATGCTGGTAGGGGAATGAGGGTTGCCCCATATGGGCATGTATTTGGACACTAGGCAATGCAAACCCAGCTGCTTTCTGACAGTTCTCCATGTCAAAATTGTCATTAAAAATTACATTTCTGCCTAAGCCTCTGTGGGAGCTTACTAATTTTTTAGTGCAGGGGGCCAAGCAGGGACAAAAGTTTCCCGACTTCAGACTCAAGCATTAGATTCGAGTATATATCAGTGTTCTTGGTCCAACCTGGATGTGTCGTAACAGCGCCACAAGGTTGTAATGATGTACGTTTGACAGGTTTGCCCCTCCCAAATCTTTTGCTAAGCTTCTTTACAGCTATCCTTGGCTTTTTGCCCTTCCAAAGAAACTTGGTAAAAGCAGCTTCTAGCATCTGGATGTCCTTTAAAAAACAACTGAAGTGAGAGAGATATGGAGGCTGCCATATGTATTTCCTTTTAAACAATGCCAGTTGCCTGGCAGTCCTGCTGATCTATTTGGCTGCTGCAGTGTCTGAATAAGCCAGAAACAAGCATGCAGCTAATCTTGTCAGATCTGACAATAATGTCAGAAACACCTGATCTGCTGCATGCTTATTAAGGGCCTATGGCTAAAAGCATTAGAGGTAGAGGATCAGCAGGGCTGCCAGGCAACTAGTGTTGCTTTAAAGGAAATAAATATGGCAGCCTCCATATTCTTCTCACTTCAGTTGTCACTTAAAGGGGAGCTGAAGTGAGAGGAATATGAAAGCTGCCATATTTATTTGCTTTTAACCAATACAGTTGCCTGTCAGCCCTGTTGGTTTAATTTGGCTACAGTAGTGCCTGAATCACAATTCTGCAAAAAAGACTGAGCCGTCTCCGGATCTACCTTTAGTTTTAAAATGTAATGATTGTGTCCAGGAAATAGCAAATCACTACAGAGTATATTTCATATTTTTTGCAGAAAACAAATGCAGAAAATATTTGCAAGAAAAAAATACATTAATAAAACCTTGTGGGAAAAGGTAATTTTCAAGTCCTCAAGATGTATGTACAAGAGGCATTATTGTGGGGAAAAAAAATTACATTTGAGCAAAAAAAGTGTCCAGTCCAAAATTATTCATACCCTTCACAAATGGTCACAGTCTGTGGGAAAATTCAAAGTTCTATACCATTCCAAATAGTCCAAGCTGTTCTAAAACATCCTAACTACCCTAATTCATTCTGAAAAACTGTTTTAATCAACTCAACAGGTGAAAAACAGCAGCTCTTTGCAGTTTGTTTGTGGACTGTCATGGTTAAAGAAAGTAGCACAGTGAGGACCTGCGGCTGCGCATTGTTGCTGCTCACAAGTCAGGAAGGGGCTACAAGGCCATTTCTAAATGTTTTCAAGTTCCAGTGGCTACAGTGCAAAGTATTATTAAAAAATACAAGATGTTCCGCACTGTGGAAAATCTCATAGGACGTGGTCGGAAGCCAAAAGTGACACCTGTGCTGGCCAGGAGGATAGTGAGAGAAGCAAAAAAGAAACACCACCAAGGCCATCCTGGTGAATCTGGGCTCTGCTGGTGGCAATGGCTCAAGGCAGACAATTCAACAGACACTGCACACTGCTGGGTTCCACGGCTGCTGACCAAAGAGGACGCTGCTTCTCCAGATAAGGCACACAAAAGCTCAGTTGGCCTTTTCAAATGCTCATCTGGGTCTTTTGAGTTATGGTCAGAGGGAACAAATGAATTGTTTGGTCACAATGGTGTTTCCTTCATTTGGCGTAAAAAAAAAAAAAAAAAAAAGCCTTCAACCCAAAGAACACTATCCCCGCTGTCAAACATGGTGGTGGGAACCTAATGCTTTGGGGGTGTTTTTTAGCCAATGGACCAGGGAACCTAATCACAGTAAACAACACAATAAAAAAGAGCAATACATGAGGATTCTCAATGACAACATCAGGCAGTCTGCAGAAAAACTTGGCCTTGGGCACCAGTGGACATTTCAGCATGACAGTAACCCAAAATACACAGCAAAAGTGGTAAAAAAATGGTTAGCAGACAACATTAATGTTTTGGAGTGGCCCTGCCACTGTGGAGGGAGCTAAAGATCAGGGTAATGGCAAGAAGACCCTCCAACCTGGAAGATTTGGAGCTCATTGCTAAAAATGAATGGTATCGCACTTTGCTATGAAGCCTGACCATATGTACACAAAGGAAATTGTATGAATCCTGTACCTGTTTGTAGGCCTCAATGAGGGCCTCTTGTTTCACAAGCAGGGATTTGCTTATTTACAATCAATAGAACTTGTGTTTATAGTCATCAATTATTTCTAGCATCCAGCAAATACATTGGGAGTCTATTGTATACACATTAAAAGGGTCTTTGCTGACCCCCCCCCCCCCCATACATATATCCTGAGGTGTAGCTATCTTGCAAGTGCACTTCCTATAGACAAATAAATGCCCTTAGTTGCTTTAGTAGAAGTGTAACCGACTAATGCACATCAGATAATAATTGGTACACCTAGGCACTCAAGATGGCTTGTAAAGAAACTCGTGTTGCAGCCATTCATTGGTGTCCCTTCAGGTGTATTATCCCCATAGGGGATATAGATGTGTGTTTGCCTTCAGAGAAGGTAGCTGGGTACTAGTATATAGTTCAAAGAAATGTGCATAGGTGAGACATAGATAGTGTAACAATAGGGTGCCACTCAACGATCGTTTCACCCCAATCTGGGGCGTCGTCAGGAGTATATAGTGCACAGTTATTTACAGCATTTACAACAGATAAATCCCCCCACCAAGCAGCAAAAGTTTCGCCAGCAATACAGCCCAAGTCAGAGCTGAGGTGTGGCTGTTTAGGCCAGTTTAAATAGAGTAAATTGTCTCCACCTGTGCCTCCCAGTTCCGCCCCCTGTAGCTGTCATCATGCTGGTTTCCGTCCTACCTTATTGGTGAACTACACTAGGTGTAAAGCATACTGAATACTTCCATGCGGCTGCCAGCAGGGTGCTGGGATGCTTTCAATGCGCCAATGCACACCGCTAGGCATTGATCTTTGTGGTCTGCATGTGCCAATATACGCCCCACAGCTGCCTACCCCATTCAACATTCAACATCAATCCTTAGCTGCAGTAGTGGCTGAATCGCCCACTTGTTACATAGGTTTGTCAGTTTCAGGCAGATTCCTACAAACTAGGGTGTCCTTGGGGAGGAGGAACACACAGATGTGTATACCTTAAAATCAGCTGCCTACCCCATTCGACACCAATCCTTGGCTGCAGTAGTGGCTGAATCGCCCACTTGTTACATATGTTTGTCAGTTTCAGGCAGATTCCTACCAACTCGGGTGTCCCTGGGGAGAAGGAAAACACAGACCTGTATACTAGAATCAGCTGCCTACCCCATTCAACACAAATCCTTGGCTGCAGTAGTGACTGAATCGCCTACTTTTCACATATATTTGTCAGTTCCAGGCAGATTCCTACCAACTCGGGTGTCCCTGGGGAGGAGAAATAGGAGAGAGGATTTTCACAGTACAGATTCCCTTTAAAATAATACATGCTACATTAAAACCCACACATTTTATTTGCCCATTTGTCTTTGTTATTACAATGTTTAAAGTATGTCCTTAGTACAGTGTATGGTGACAATATTTTACTTGGAAATAAAGGTGTATTTTTCCATTTCATGTTTTCGGTTTTCTCATTGTACTCTATAAATGAAAAGCCCCGATTTGCAAAAATAACAATAATGTACCCACATAGCATACATATATTAAAAGCTAAGTCCCTTGAGAAACAATTCATGTATTATTGCTACTTTGGCTTTATTTTTTAGAAGTTTTTTTTATTGTAATTATTGAAGTTATGGTGGCATAAATGGGGCTATTGTGCTATTTATTTTTATGTGCATGCTGCACTAATTTATTTGGCCTCTAAATGGCGCTGTCCTGCTTAGTTCAGCTTCCTAAGGTAAAATAAAAGTGGAAGTTAGTGAGTTTTTTTTTTTTTTTTTAGACATTAAATGAATGAACTCTGCTGCTGTTTGTCATTACAGAGTTAATTCATAAACTGGAAATTTAGGTGCTTTGATTGGTATTGTGAACACATGTTCTAAGTCCCGGAAATGAGTGTACACATACCTGCACATGTGTGCCGCCCATAGTAATCAAGAGACAAGTATCTACACCCCTGGGACTTCAGAAGAAGTCTTGTGGAGCGTAGATATACTGTCCCAGAAACAACAAGTAGTTCAAATTGATTTTCTTAAAAAATAAAAGGTCTCCTTAACTTGCCTAGCAAATCTGGTTATTCTAGCATGTAGGGGGGGCTTTGATATTAACCGTTAAAGGCTGTATTGTTCATTGCAATTTCTTCCAAAATCTGTAGGTGAATTTGTGGCAATGTTAACCACAAATTTTGGGAATTTCAACTGCTCATCCATACTTGACAGGTCTATTAAATGATCCTTCCCAAGGACTGTGCAGATATTACTGCAGTAAATTTTAAATCTTCATTACTGTGACAAAAACTGAAGTGACCAATTCCACTGAAATCGCTTATCTTATATTTGTACTTTGTCTTTTTATGTGCTAATGTAGAAATAGTATGAATTCAACATTTTCTTTCCTCATCCACAATCCTCATACATTTTTGGGTTCTTCTCTCTTCAACCCTTTAGCGGCCAATTTATTTTGAGGCTTGCAAGTGCTCCAGGCGATTTTATTTTAGCACACTTTTATTATTTCTTATGTGTTACATTTCCTTGCTACTAATTAGCACTGCTGTAATGTGTATTTATGGCCACTTGTCATTAGGGGGCAGTGTGAGGCAATAGCAGAGGACTTCTGCTTTGAATTTCTATATCTATTGCTAGCAGAGAGACGTCACTGGTTTGAATTTCTATATCTATTGCTAGCAGAGAGACGTCAAAGCATTCCAAGAATTTACAGCACCTGAGGTCAAAAGCAGGGCACTATCTCAAACAAGATAATTTCTTTGAAGCTGCTAATGATTTAAAGTTTACCCTCAACAACATTTGACATGATGTGAAAACGTGTATGTACTTTGCAAAACATATTAATAACCAGGCTGCCTTTCTTTTTTCCTTTGCTGCCTGAAAGAGTTAATTTTCAGGCATGTAAGCGACAACTTCTGTCTTATTGGTACTTTCTCAGGAATATAGTAAATTTCAGAAAATTACAACCGTAACATTTTTCTGACAGAATACAACTTATGAGGGTAGGGGAGGGATAAAAATAAAGTCAATATACATGTGTTTTAACTCTGGGACACTTAATAGACTGCCATTGAGCAGAGATAATAAAACATTCAATCTGCTTTGTAAATGTTTAAATACAACATCAAACCATTGGATATCTAAAATCATTTTTAGGAGGATAAATACAATTGTTTTTCTCATCAGTTTATTTTCAACTCTGGTTCACTTTAAGCCTGATGCGCGTAAGGCTGGCAAATTAATCCTGTGTATGTAACACAACAATTTTACCAGTATTATTGCAAGGGGAGCAGTATCTGTTACACGATTACCGTCACACGTGTTACTGTTATGAAGTAACAGCAATGCACACGTTACCCCTTGCCTTAGTACCGCTAAAATTGTTGTGTGCTTTTTGGTCAAATGACAAAGCAAGCTGCACATGCTGATGGATCATTCAATTTTTAATTACATATGCAATCATGTCTCAGAAGAGTCTATGTAAGAAGCATAAGATGCTTAGATTTGCTGGTGAAATGTTTGTTAATGCTGAATGAATTATGTTTGAAGGTTCCTCAACTGAGCATATAGCTTTTTGTTTCATAGTATCCCTAAAATGGGCAACTCCCAGCAAGGCAGCCTTTGGACTATGGTTATGGCTGTGTGGCTGACTCAAAATAGACAAGACTGGACATTGCTGGAAAGTGAGACCCAAGTAAGGGAGAGAGATGCACACCAAGTGTAATAGGGGCGGCAATGCCGCTGAACCAGTGAAGTAGGTGCTTACCAGAAGGAAAAGGAGAGAGGAGAGTGGGCCACCAGCATGGACACCGTCGCGATTCGCCACCGAGCGCGGAGGTCGGGGACCGGCCACATTGGAAGCTTATCATAAATTGCTGATTTAAGTCTTTCCAAACTTAGTCCACGGATTCCTAGCCAGAAAACTTGAGCTTCCTCTTTATTCATCCATAGATTTCCAGAATATGGTCTATTCCTCGCTCTCCGACGGGCCCAATAAACGAAGGAATGCCCGACAATCCATATGATGGTTTTTTCCTAAAACATTAATGGATATATAAATGAGGCCTAACATAAATACGAAATCTACCCGATTCCCAACGCCCAATGCGCCGAACCACTTCTTCAGGAAGGCCATGCCTAGCTGCCTCTGTTGCTGCCCCTATTCTAAATGAATGTGAAGAAAATTTTAACTTCTCCAGACCCAGACAAGCCAAGCACTTTTGAAAAACATAACGAAACTGAAAAGAGGACAAAGAAGAGCCATCTGCATGAACCAAAAATGATTTCACTTGAGGCTTTAAACGCATAAATTCTCTTACCGCCCCAACCGGGCAACGGACATCCCCATTTAAAGGAGCAATCGATAACCAAGCTCCCTTCCTCATCTGATCCGTCTTAGAACCACGCACACATATGACTAATTTATCACCCACTAAACGAACATCACTATCTTCTAAAGGAGAAGTAACTGATTTATTACAAGCAACTAACTCAGATATCCTGAGTGCTCCAAAAAAAAGCTAACAAAAAGGCTGTTTTAAATAAAGACGCTTCAAAACTAGAGAAACAACTGATACCAAGGAATCCACAAGCCCTTTCAAAATTCCAAAGGATACAGGTCTCCTACCATCATTGCTTCTACCTCCTCTGTTAAAGCCTTTTAATAATTGCTGCACCACTGGATAAACAGTATGACCCGGAACCCCAGCTAAACGTCTGAAGAAGGAAATACCAGCCAGGTCCTTCATAACTTTTGCTACTGAAAAGCCCTGCTGAATCAATTGACAAATAAAAACCAGAAAAAGTTCTAAAGAGTCTGCCAAAGGTGATAAAGCATACTCATCTGCATGCCGGCACCATGTTGACCAGGATTTCTCATATTCAGCCCAGTTTCTTGGCGCCACCGATCTTTTCAAAAGGTCTGAAATCAAGACCAAATAATTCTCCATAGGTGGGCCGGACACTTCACTCCTTCCTCTTCAGAACCCACCGCCAAGGAACGAAATACCTCCCAATTCTGGTGAGACAAAGAGTCAGCTATTAAATTACACTTGCCTGGCAAATACTTGGCCTTAATCCATATATTATACCTCAAACACAGCAACACTAAATGCCGTAATAATTTAACCACCATACCGGATTTAGCTTATAAACAATTTATAGCAAACATAACCCCCCTGTTATCCGTTTGCAGTAAAATCCTCTTGTTCTCAAAATACTTGCCCCAAATTGTTAATGCTACCACCACCGGAAACAGTTCCAGTAACAAAATATTCTTTGTGGCTCCGCCAGCAATCCATGACTCAGGCCAACTCTCAGCTTACCACCTGCCCTGCCAAAACACACCATAACCCACTGAACCAGCTGCGTCTGTAAAAAAAACTCCATATGTGAATCCAATACAAATTCCTCTTGCCACAAAGATCTACCATTGTACTCCATTAGCAAACTATGCCACACAAGCAAGTCTTCTTTTGCTTCCCTGCCTAATGTAACATGTAAACTGGGTGCTTTCAAACCCGCAATCAATGCTGCCAACTTCCTAGAAAAAACTCTTCCCATTGGCATAACTCGTGACGCAAATGCCAAATGACCAAGTAGCGGCTGAATTTCCTTAAAGGGAACTTCAGCCTAAACAAACATACTGTCATCAAGTTACATTACTTATGTTAATTAGAATAGATAGGTAATATAATCTCTTACCCACCCTGTTTTAAAAGAACAGGCAAATGTTTGTGATTCATGGGGGCTGCCATCTTTTTGGTTGAAAGGAGGTAACAAGGAGCAGGAGACACAGTTCCAACTGTCCTGTGTCCTGATTACCCCTCCCAGCTGCACATGCTAGGCTTCAAATGTCAAATTCAAAATGTAAAAAAAAAAAAATTGCACCAAAACAGCAGAACGAGAACAACAAAATCAGAAATCCCATCATGCTTTGCACAGCATCAGGGGAAAAAAGCCCAGGCAGTTTTCTTCTGTGCAGCTAAAAATGAGGCTTGTATAAGAGAAACAAAGTTCTGATGCTGTGAAACTGTTAAAGAAACACAAAGCCTTTTCAGTGCTGCTGAGTCGATTTTTAGTCCGGAGGTTCACTTTAACAGTGGCTTAACCAATAAACCATTAATCAAAGATTTCAAAGCACTAATCTTTTCCCTCGGTAGCCTAAATTCCATTCGAACTGTGTCTATAGTGATGCCTAAAAATTCCAAGCAAGAACATGGATGCACAGTTTTTTCACTTGCTAAAGGAACACCAAAGTCACTCATTGTGTCACAAAATATTTGCAACAAAACCTGGCAAGTCTGGGTTCTTTCTGGACCTATAAATAAAAAGTCATCAAGGTAATGAACTAGATCGCCATCCGGCATCTTTTGCTTAATCACCCATTCAAGAAACTTTGAAAAAGACTCAAAATAGAAGCATGAAAGTGAGCAGCCCATAGGGAGGCACTTATCAAAGAAAAATTGCTCATCAAAAACAAAACCCAATGAATTAAATGCAACAGGGCAGATAGGCAGAAGGCGGAACGCTGACTGAATGTCCGCTTTCGCCAGGAGTGCATTAGTCCCAAACTTTCTAAGCACTTCCAAAGTTTTATCAAACGTAAGGTAAGACACTGATGCCAACGACTTATCAATGCTATCATTAAGCGAAAATTCTTTCGGAAATGACAAATGATGTATTAGCCTAAATTCATTTTCCACTTTAGAATTTCTCCACTAGGAGTGGTGCCTAAAAAAGTTGAGAAACGGAGGATTAACGAATGGGCCTGGTACACGACCTAACTGTACTTCCTATAAAATCTTACTAAACGCAACTTGCGGATGAGCCTGAACTGATTTTAAGTTTGGGACCACAGCACACCCCTGACCACTAAACACAGGCAATTTAAAACCTTGCTGAAAACCTTCACTGAGCAGCTGGCTGCTCGTTTTGTCTGGGTACATGCTTAGCCAAGGAGCCATTTCTTGGACCTTCACCAGCGTCCACGCTTTTGAGAAAAAGCTCCTTGGTACTATTCTGTTGCAATCCTGCTTTCTTAAAGCAACGAGCCATCGGGTGCATTCCCCCGCAAAAATTACATTCATGTCTAAAACGACAATTCTGCAAAAAAAAGAACCTTCATTAAATGCGAAGCATAAACCTTTTTTCACCTGCACACCAACTGACCCTGAAGGTTGGTTCTGCTTTACTTGGGCCCTCTGAGGCAGCATTAAACTGATCCAGAGGCCCAAATCCTTAGTGCCCCAAGATAAAGAAGGATGCACTGCCATTCTTTGACGGAATGACTCGTCATAAAGGAACCACGCGATTCCCCCAAATTGCCTGTATGCTTCACTGATAACATCTAAGTACTGAAATAAACCAGTGCAAAGCTCTGGTTTCTTCTCCCCAAGCACACTAGCGAAGATACAAAACGCCTGCAGCCAGTTACTGAAAGTACAGATAACTGGACGGCGTCTGTCCTCTTCACTATCTTTTTTTCTCTTTCGCCGTAAATTCCTTCGTAAATTGAGGCAATAAAGGCAATAAGTCAACATATTCCCCTCCAAATTTTTTCTTTAACTGACACACTAAGATGAAATCCAAGAGGGGATAAAACACAAGGCAGTGCTTCCTTATGAGTTTCCGCCACTCCTTCTCTAAATACTGGAGCAGCAGTACCTTGTACAGATAAACCAACATTAGACCAAGCCGCAACAGGAGACGACTGCGACACAGGATTTGCAGATAAGCTCACCCTAGCAGTCTGCGTCCTAGCAGCTTCAGAAATAGGTACCACACTGTCAATACTAACACCACTCTGCTGCTTCTGCACAGCTTCAACCAAATTCTGAATAATTACAGTCATGTCATTTAACCTGCAATTAATAGCATTTATGCTGCTCATAGCAGCAGACTCACCCAGAGGTCCTGGTGGATTAACTGCCTCCCCAGCTCCAACAGGTGAACCCAGACTTGGCTGATCCTGAAGCTCCACCTGATCTTCAGCAGCTGGGAGCTCTGGAAGGGCAAGATCCTTACGCCCCTTCTTAGAAATGGGCCGGCAGCTGGCCGCCCTGGACTGTCTCGCTGGAGGTGGGGAGCGCCTCTTAGCTTTCTTCCCTTTATTCCTGGCGCCTCCCCCAGCCGTGGCCATCAATTTCTGTTCTGCCTACTCGTCCCCCTCCCCTCTAGCTGAGGCCTGCTCAAAACATTGCCTCAATGACCTATGACCGATGGGCCCCGCCTCCGGTACTTCATCCAAACATCGTGGCTCCTCTCTACTGCGCAATGAGTCACTTGCGCCGCCGCCGCACACTGATGGCATTCCCAGATGCACTCCTGAAGGACCCGGCACCGCCGCCTCTTCCTCCCCGGAATTCGCCTGCAAAAAGGCAGCCAGGCACTCCGCTCCATCCTCCGCCCCAGCTCTTCTCAACACAGCGGCTACTATAGCGTCCATGATGCTGTCTGCTGCAAGCACCAACCGCCGGAATTCTTTGCTGCGCAACACCTCCAGAAGCCTCCTTATAAAGGGGGTACCGGCTCCTTCCCATTGGCTGCCTGGACAACTGCCAAACTGACGTCTTGATCTGGAAGCTTCTCTGCAGGTCTCTCCCCATTGGAGGAAAAATTGTACCTGAAATAACACAGAGGGAGAGAGAAAGACACCTGACAGGTAATTAACCCTTTCAGGGGCGGCAATCCCATGTAGGCCCCATTCTAATGCTGAGGCCTTTCCATTAGTTGCCTCCACCCGTAACCGGACAGTGTGATCGTTATGCACAACATTCAAATGTTACTGGTCAAATGAATGATCAAAATTCACAGCGTACCTGTTTCAATGGATGGAAGCCCCTGCATTGCTTGCGACAGCTGTCCATCTGCCGTCATTCTGGAAATGGCAATGGCCTAATGGTCGTGTGTCATCGTGACTGGACCATTTCTGTCATAGCCTGCTGCTGGTGGGTCCATCACTATGTTGATCCCAATGCCCAGCGAATGCTGGCCATCACCAGTGCATGTCCTGTGCGCCTCCCCTGCACGACCAATCCTCTGCTGATTAGTCACGCGGTGCGCCATGACATAAGTGTCATGTGGGCCAATCATTGCTGCTGCTGCTCCTACCCTGAAGCATCTCCATGCAGACGCTTGGGTGTACTACGAGATGCCTGGGGAGATCTGAAGCACACCCCTTAGGGCGGTGTAATCTCATGACGTTGTGACATGCGTTCCCAGTTGCTACGGGTATGTGTATGCCTTTACATGTTATGGGGACCATGGGAGACAGAGCTCAATGTCGCCACAGTGCTCCAGACTTCACCACCTAAGATGATCCTAGTCGTTTGACCATGGATAGCACATCACTGCAGGTATACACAAGCACAATTTTTTAAAGGGAAAAGCGCATGAAAAATGCAAATTTTGTTGCAACAATATACATACAATAAATGACATCTAGAACCCGCTGCATTGAGCAATATGGAGCTACATTATTTAAAACCAAAAGTCCCAATTGCTGACCATATCAGTGAACAATAAAGGTCCACAGATAAACAAATCTATATTCCTGATCATCTGTCTTTCAAAAAGCATGATAAGACCTTATTACTGTTCAGAGTTCGCAAAAAACTTTTACTGCAAAGAGAGGCCTACTGGATATTCACTCTGAACACGGTTCCCCCACAGGTCTGAACAGTAATATTGTCTAATGGTGGCCACTAATGGTACAATTTGCCAAAGGATTGTTTATAAATGATTCTTAGCTTGAAGGAACGAAAATTATAGTTTGGGACCACTAATGGCCAAAAACCTAACCAATCCAATCAGATTGAGAGGATCGATCCAAAAATCAGCTCAATTTTATTATTTTGATTGAATTGATTGTGTCCATTAGTGGTCCCAAACCATCATTTCCGTTCATTCATAAGAAGAATCACTCATAAACGATTATTTGGAAAATGATGATGTTAGTGGCTACCTTTATCATGCTTTCTGAAAGACAGATGATCTTGCATATAGGTTGCGATTATGAATTTTTATGCTATGTTGCATAGGTTCTAATTTTATTTATGTTTTTTTCTTAAGGTCAGGATTGATTTCACATTGATGTAGCATACTGTCACCCTTGTATTGTTTTAACCACTTGCCGACCGCACGCTTATACCGTGCGTCGGCAAAGTGGCAGCTGCAGGACCAGCGACGCAGTACTGCGTCGCCAGCTGCAGGCTGATTAATCAGGAAGCAGCCGCTCGTGCGAGCGGCTGCTTCCTGTCAATTCACGGCGGGGGGCTCCGTGAATAGCCTGCGGGCCGCCGATGGCGGCTCGCAGGCTAAATGTAAACACAAGCGGAAATAATCCGCTTTGTTTACATTTGTACGGCGCTGCTGCGCAGCAGCGCCGTAAGGCAGATCGGCGATCCCCGGCCAATCAGCGGCCGGGGATCGCCGCCATGTGACAGAAGACAGCCTGTCACTGGCTGCACAGGACGGATAGCGTCCTGTGCAGCCCAGATCTCCCGGGGGAGCAGGTAGGAGAGGGAGGGGGGAGAATGTCGCCGCGGGGGGGGGCTTTGAGGTGCCCCCCCCGCAACATGCCTGCAGGTAGGAGCGATCAGACCCCCCCTGCACATCATCCCCCTAGTGGGGAAAAAAGGGGGGCGATCTGATCGCTCTGTGTGGCCGCGGATCTGTGCTGGGGGCTGCAGAGCCCAGCCAGCACAGATCCAAACAAACAGCGCTGGTCCTTAAGGGGGGGTAAAGGGTGGGTCCTCAAGTGGTTAAGAGTGTATCCTTATGCTTATGTGCTTAGTTGTGGACCTTTATTGTTCACTGATATGATCAGCAATCGGGACTTTCAGTTCCAAATAATGCAGCTCCACATTGCTTAATGCAGCAGGTTCTAGATGTCATCATTTATTGTATACATTTTGTTGCAACATCATTTGCATTTTTCATGCGCTTTGCCCTTAAAGCCGCATCTACACGTGTAGATGCGGCGGCGATCCGGCGGCTCGATTAGCCGCCGGATCGCCTCTTCCGCGTCCCCGCTCAGCGCCGGATTCGATACCCGCTCGTCTCCGCGCCGCTTATCTTCCGCTCGATTACCTGCCATTGTCCCCTCGCGGGGAGCGAGCAGGGAATCGACGGCAGCAAGATCCGACCTGTCGGATCTTATCAATCGAGCCGCATCAGCGGCTCGATTGATAAGGAACCTCGCCGCCGCATCTACACGCGTAGATTGAAACATTGATTCCTGTGTATGCCTGCAGCGATGTGCTGTCCATGGTCAAACGACTAGGATCAGCTTAGGTGGTGAAGTCTGGGGCATTGTGGGGACATAGGGCTTGATTCATCAAGCTGTGCTGCTAAAGCAGTGCCAATAACCTCCTGAGTGTTACACCGATCAGGAGGTATTGCAGCCGAGAGTTCCCCAGTATAGTTTTAACTTATCCCATGGCTGTAATAGCTTCAGCTAGCACTAGGCTAGCTAGTAGAGGTTGCCGGCATCCCCCCAATTACTGATGAGCCACCCGATTGCCCGCTAAATACATTACCCCCTGGATCCAGTGATCGGCGCAGCCTCCCCGGACAGCTCCGCTCTTCTCTATGGGGAGGATCGAACATGACGTCTCCAACGTCATGCGCAGATCCGATCCTCCCCATAGAGAGGACCGGAGATGTGCAGGGAGGCTGCGCAATCGCTGGATCCAGGGAGGGGGGGGGTAGCTAGCTGAAGCTATTACAGTCATGGGATAAGTTCAAATTATACTTGGGGGACTCATGGGGACAGCCGGCGGTATGCCCGACACAGTGTCGGGCATACCACTAAGGAGGTTAATGAGCAGTAGTGCACCCTATGCATGCCTTACATAGTAGCGCTTGCTGCCATGTAAGGAGTGTGCCTTTCTTAGTTACGCACATTGCTTTCTTAGCAATGCGCGTAACTAACTGCAGGTGGTCCTGCTACCGCGATACTTCACTCACGGGCCGCGACTGTATTAATTTACATAAGAATGTAAATTATTCAGTAGCGGCCACTATTGAAGTATCACAGTAATGTTACGTGCATTGCTAAGGAAGCAATGCGCGTAACTAAGGAAGGCACACTCCTTACATTGTAACGAGCGCTGCTATGTAAGGTGTGCATAGGGCACACTACTGCTCATTAAGCTGCGCTGCTTTAGCGCAGTTTGATGAATCAAGCTCATTGAGCTCTGTCTCTGTCTCCCATGGTCCCTATAACATTCGATGGCACATACAGGTGGTCCCTTAGCAATGGGGAATGCGTGTCACAGCGTATTCGGATTACACTGCCCTAAGTGGCAGGTTTTGGATCCCTGCAGGCATCTCGTAGTACACCCAAGTGTCTCCATGGAGACGCTCCCAGGTAGGAGCAGCGTCAGCACTGATTGGCCCTCGTGACACTGATGTCACCGCGGACCACGTGACTGGTCAGTAGAGGATTGGCAATGTGGGAGGAGGCCCCCAGGACACGCGCTAGTGACCTATTGGCCACCATACGCTGGGTATTGGGATCACCATAGTGACGGACCCATCAGCAGCAGGCTATGTCAGGATTGGTCCAGCCACGAAGACACACCATTAGGCCACACATATTTCTGGAATGATGGCAGATGGACAGCTCGTTGCTTCCATCCACCAAGACAGGTACACAGAGCAGATTAACTGGTCGTTTGACCAGTAACAGTTGAATGTTGGGAGCTAGTCTACTTTAGGGGACCCACCGTAAATCCCCATAGACAAATTGACCTGACTGTAAAACGCAACGAATTTCTGCATTCCCGCCGCCAAAACCCCCACGTTATATATCAATAGAAAGCTAACAATCTCCTCTAACGAAATGTGTTAACATTTTCAGGCTGCGATGCATACTTACTGCATAAATGGACCCGAAATGCGGCACTCACGTTTGTAGCAGCCATTTTCTTGGATATCTGCTCTGTAACTTTTTCCTCCTGATTGGAGGAATGCTGTGCTGGGGGCATGAAGATTGTCTACTCACGCCACCTAGTGGCAGCACAGTAATAGCTAATAGCCAATACAGAACATTCATAAATGAAACTACATGACAATATAAATTATATTAAATGAATATACAAATTTGAATTACTGGCAGGGAAGGTGCATACTTACAGTCTCAAATGTCCTGAGTAGCCACAGTACTGTCTAAATTGCACATTTTCTTTGTTCTGTCCCTACTGATTTTAACAATACTCTGCAGGTGGGGGTGTAAGAGGGTCTGTGGCCCAGGAAAAAAAAATCTAATTGTCTGCTGGCAGACAATACATTTCCACACAACTAGATAATAAAAAAGTCATAATAATATATATTTTTTACCCCATTATCAAGCAATAAAGGTAGTGAAGTAAAAGTAAATATAACATTTGAAAATACAATTCATGTAAACTTCATACACCTACAAGTAGGAAAAATAGAATTTTGTCAAAATTGTTTTAGAAATGTCAATACACGGATAGTAAAAAACCCCAAAAAACAATTTGATGCCCCAGTACATCACCACAAATAGATACATGTAGGCATTTAACGTGTACTACTTCAGCTTTATTTATTTATTTATTTTTTGGAGGGGGGGGAGACGAACAATGGGATGTCGTCATCACTGTTCCCACGGGTAGAGTGCAGCAACCTGAGGCCAGAATTGGTGAAACATTTGAGACCGTTCGCTGAACTGCTGCCTCCACATTAATTCTTGAAGGTAGTCGCTCGTCATACCGGTCATTATCAGCAGTATTCAGACCGTGTGTTCTCTTTAGGCTGTGTGAATCTGCGCCACTGACTCTCAATTCTATGAGTGTGGGTACCTGATTGCGGGTCAACAAAGTTTACGGAGTGGTTTACGGTATAGTGGCGATACCCAGCAGGTAACATCGAAAACCCTCCATATGCCCCCCAGAGGTCTGAATTAATAATAGAGCCAGGCCGGACATACTGCTATATGGGCAGTAAAGTAACAGCGTTGCGGGAATCCATCATTTTCAAACAGCCAAGATTGGTTTCACGTTCAATCCCGCCGAACATCGATTGACGTTGGTGGCCTGGCAATCTCCCAACGTTGTACTTACGGTGGGAGATGCTGGTTTTGTCGATTTCAACGACGACACCAGGACCGCAAATCTGCCTAGGGTCTCAAAAAATACTCAGCAAAAATGTCCCTGAACTGTTGTGTCCGCTGTACAGATTACTGATGAGCTACGCCTACTTCATACTCCATCTGTTCCAAGATACCCATCTGATGAAGGTACAAGTAGGACAAGTGCTTTCACAACAGGGACGACGATTGCAGGTCCACCTTCGTCTGCTGCTAGCACCACCTTCCCTGTACGCCCACATGCTATTGCTGCCACACCTGGGGCAGCTTCGGCACTTGTGAAGAAGGCCTAGGTCTTTTAGCCATTCTTCAAAAACAGCATCACTTTGTTTCAGCTGATCAAACAGCTGAAACAAAGTCATTTTTCTTAAACTGTCCAAGATTCTTTGACCCACCTCCCTTCATTCATTTACATTAATGATACATTTCAACAGGACAAAACAAAACAAAACACGGACATTTCAGTCTGTAAGTATGCACCTTCCCTGCTAGTAATTCAAACTTGTATATTCATTTAATATAATTTATATTGTCATGTACTTTCTTTTATGAATTTTCTGTATTGGCTATTACTGAACTGCCACTAGGTGGCGTGAGTAGAAAATCTTTTTTTTAATTTTCTCTTCACAACACTGTGTCACGCCCCCAGCACAGCATACCTCCAATCAGGAGGAAGAAGTTACAGAGCAGAGATCCAAGAAAATGGCTGCTACAAACGCGAGTGCCACATTTTTGGTCAATTTATGCAGTAAGTATGGCGGCGGGAACGCAGAAATTCGTTGCGCTTTACAGTCAGGTCAATTTGTCTATGGGGATTTGTGGTGGATCCCCTAAAGTACACTAGCTCTGAATGTTGTGCATAACAGTCATGCCACCCGGTTGGGTTGGAGCCAACTGACTGTTATGGGGGTGCTTGTTCTTTTGATGCCTTATTTTGAAAGTATAATTTGTATAAAATTTTCATATAACAGAGAAAAACAGTTGTACCTGCCAACCGTGGCGGCACCAAAACATACAGAACAGTTAACAAGACCATTTTCCATTCCAGATTGCGTTCATAAAATACATTGCTGTTCCAACCCACAATTCCAAGAGGATCATATTATTGGAAGAGAGAGTGGTATGACTCGGGTGCACCTCCCCACAGAACTCCAGGAGAACTCTAGGCCACAAGACAGCTCCTAATTATCAAACTTAAGCTTATAGTGTAGGATCCAACAAGACCATAATTTGTTAATTTTTTTGGGGCATTTTCTTTTAAGGTAAATGGGTTTAATGATAGCTAACTCCTTGTGTACATATGAGAACCAGTCCTTTTTGGTGGGTGGTAGGGCCTGTTTCCATCTGAGGATAATCATTTTTCTAGCATATGCTACAAGGGACCTGTACGCCTGCATTTTATGGGCAGTAAGTGCATTTTCAGCCAGACATCCCAGCAAGAGCTGTTTAGGTTTTATATCGAAAGCAATTCCAAATACCTTTTGTAGTTCAGAGTGTATTTGCGACCAATAGGAGAAAATACGTGGACAGAGCCACACCATATGAAAAAAGTCTGCCACATCTTCCCGACGCAGCAGGGTCAATTTTACATAGTTTAGCTGGTGAAATATAACTTCTGTGCAAAAATGTAAGTGCGATTAGGCGGTCCCGTGCTGCTACACCTGTCGTAACAAAGTATCCTAGAATGGTGTTCCATGCTTCTAGAGTCAAGTCTGGGATATCTGTCTGCCATGCCCGAAGCAGTTTGTCCATTTTAATCTGTCCTTTGGGAGGGAATGTTTTATATATAACAGAGATAACGTGCTCCAAGTCCTTTTTGATAATTTCCCCCTCAGTGGTATGGGACTGCACCAGCAGAGTTCTATTCCCCTTCAGGAATTGCGCCCTAAAGGCGTGCTGTAGCTGCAAATACCTAAAATACATGTTACGAGATACACTATTGTCTTGCCTGAGAGAAGTGAAGGATTTAAGCTGGTGGTTATCAGTTATATCTTTTAGTTTGTAAATCCCACAATCCGCCCAGGCTTTAGGATCTGGCACCGTTAGGAATTCGCGTAGCGAGGGATTCATCCATAATGGGGTGTGGGGAGAAATCTGCCCGGGCTGTTGAGAGATTATGTTTATTTTTTCCCATATTTTATTTGTTACTAGCATATTTGGTGTAGCCCGGGGGATATGTCTGCTTCTTCTAAATGGTAGGCTGGAAAGAGCTAGGAAAGATCCCATTACCTCCGCTTCTAGGGCCGTCGCTGGATAAGGCCCGGTTCACATTAGCGGTTGTTTGCCAAACAGACCGGATGACCTGACCGGATCCGGACCGGATCGGGATCGGAACCGTACGGTTCTGATCCGGATCCGATCCGGATCCGGTCAGGTTGCATCAGGTGGTAATCAGGATGCGATCCGGATCCGTTTGGCAAAGTTAACGTAAAAAAAAAAATGTTGGGGTCTGGGAGGTCAGCAGAAGGGGGACCTGTGGAATCAGGCCCTCTGCTGTTTAGCACTCACCTCCACCTCCGACATGCTGCCAACATCCTGCCAACACCTCCAGCTCGTGCTGCTCCACTCCGAAATGCTTGCCCATGTGTCCCCAGCCAATATCGCCGCAAAAATCCGCATAGGAAGTGGGGTAGAACATCCGGATTTCTCAGCCAGTGTGTTGTGCGGCCTCCGGTTCCCATTTGTTTGTATTGGCCGGATGGTGCAGTCCGGCTCCGCCCCGGATACGGCTGCCGGAGGGGCCGGATGAAAAAATAGCGCATGTTGGAACGGAGGCCGGAGTCCGGATCCGGCCCGGATCCGGTCCGGCTCCGGTTCTGCAGAACGGACCCATGTGAACGGACGCATAGGCTTTAATTGCTATGCCGTGCGTCCGTTCCGTCCGTTCTGCAGGCGGTGCGGCTCCGGCACGGCGATTCCGGAGGGCCACCGCAAGTGTGAACCGGGCCTTAGCTGGGGATTGTTCAAACCACCAGCGGATGGTGACTGCGGCTGATGCCCAGTAGTAGTGTTCAAAGTCTGGTAGCCCAATGCCTCCACTGTTCTGGTCTCGCTGTAAAGTGGATAATGCTATGCATGGGTTCTTAGGGTACCATAACAAAGATGTAACCGCTTTATTGATATTCTGAAAATATTTAGCTGAGATGTAAACAGGGCTGTTTTTGAAGTAGTACAAAAATTTCAGAAGCATATTCATTTTAATAGCGTTGGCGCGACCCAGCAGAGATAATGGGAGCGTCTGCCATGTTTTGCATTTCTGCCGGAGTTTGTACAGGATCGGGTCTAAATTAAGATTATAATAATCATTGTTATTTTTAGTAACCTTTATTCCCAGATATATGAATTCGGTGACCCATTGGAGTGGAGTAGGGGCTGGTAATACAGGTATTTGCCCATCCAATGGCAGGATGGTAGATTTGTCCCAGTTTACCTTGAAACCCGAAAAGGCGACATATTCTTTAATAATTTCTAGAGCCTTAACTAATGAGGGGCCAGAGTCTGATAAATACAGGAGAAGATCATCGGCATATAATGAAAGTTTTTCTACCCTGGCCTCTGACCGACGTGCTAGCACGTATAAGTATAGCAAGGGGTTCCACGACCATAGCGAATAAAGTAGGTGAAAGCGGGCATCCCTGTCGTGTGCCCCTGGAGAGGGAGAAAGAAGCCGATATAGAGAGGCCTGTGCGTACTCTGGCCCTTGGCGTTGTGTAAAGGGTCCTGAGCCAGCCAACAAACTTGTCGCCGAGCCCCAAGTGGAGAAGTGTCTCCCAAAGGAAGTTCCAATCCACCACGTCGAAGGCCTTTTCCGCATCAAGCGATACTATAATACGATCACCTGTCTGATTGTGAGTGATAGCTAGATTGATCATAAGTCTCCGTAAGTTAATGTCCGTCCCCTTCCCAGGGATAAATCCTGATTGGTCGGGATGTATGAGTTTTGTAATTAGCGCATTCAATTGAGTGGATAGTATTTTTGCCAGTATTTTATAATCTAGGTTTAATAATAAGATAGGCCTGTAAGACTTGCATAGGGTAGGGTCTTTTCCTTTTTTTTTGGAAGAACAGTAATCAGGGCCTCGCACATGGACTCGGGAAGACTATTGTTCTCAAGGATATGCTTGAACTTCCTCTGTAAATATGGGACAATATCTTTGCCATATTTCTTATAGAATTCTGCCGGTAGCCCGTCAGCACCTGGGGCCTTAGCATTGGGTAGGCCTTTAATGACCCCACGTATTTCTTTTCCAGTGAAGTCCGCCTCCAGAAAATCTCTGTCCTCAGCAGACAGCCTCGGGAAGGAAATTTTCCCCAAGAAGCCCTCTAATTGAGTCTTTGTATAATTTGTGTCTGATGTGTATACATTTTTATAATATTGTAGGAATTCCTTATTGATATCCCCCGGAGTAGTTAGTAGATCACCATTGAGTTTTTGATAGCCCCAATATGATATATTTGTTTCTCTTCCCCTATTAAATAAGCTAGGAGCTTACCCGTCCTATCCCCTTGTTCGTACACTCTGATACGTCGTGCTGCCTCAACCCTCAAAGTAGCTATTAGTTGTCTATTGGATAGTTGTGCCAGCGCCACCTGCCAATTGTCGTATGTGCTTTTGGATCTATGGTTGAGAAAAGCTTTTTCCGCTGTCTCAGCCGCTTGCTCTGCATTAAATAAAATTACTCTGTCTTGGAACCTAGCCTCTGATATTATTTTAATGTAGTCTCCTCTGGTGATTGCCTTATAAGCATTCCATACCACTGAGGGGGCAGTGGAAAGCCTATTAAAGCGCCAGTATTCTTCTAGGGGTTGCTTCATGCTAAGTGTCACAAAATCATGATCAATCCAACCTGGTGATAGTTTCCAGAGGGGTCTGGGCGCATTTACGGATAATAATAAAATGATTTCCAGCGGGGCATGCTCAGAGATACCCCTAGGCAACAATTTAGTGTGACCCATCTGCATAGCCATAGAGGGAGAGGCCAGTAACAAGTCTATTCGTGATAGCGCATGATAAGACGTTGAGTGACACGTGTACCCTGTTTGATGAGGGTTGTGCGTCTTCCATATATCTAATAAATTGTAAGAGCGTACCCAATTGTGCAATAATAAGGTATCCCTGGGGTTAGGTGTCATCCTATCCGCAGAGGGGGAGAGGACCATGTTAAAATCACCGCAAAGTTGTACTTTAGCCGTGGGGAATTTAGCTACTTTGCTCATAATCTCATTAAGCATAGGTACATTTGCAGGGGGAGGGGGGGGGGGGGTTTGTACAATCCCACCAGCACAATCTCCTCTGTGTGTATATGGGCATGTATAATTATATTTTGATGCCTTATTTAACTGGGTTTTTACACTGGTGGTTGTTCATGTTTTGTGTATAGGGATAAGAATGGTGTTTGGAGATAAGAGGAATTGTGTTTGGAGATGGGAGCAATAACTCCATATACAAACGTTATAAGTTTAAAATAAATAGACTTTTTTTATCATTCACCCTAAAAGACATGTTTCTTGGGTCTAAGTGATCTTGGGTCTTCCTCAAGTGACGTAAGTGTAGGGAATTTCACCCTGTCCAGGCTTTTTCATTTTTTTTTTAATTCCTTTCAGGTATGATCTGTTCTCTCTGTAGAGAACAGATTATTGCTAGCTGGCAGCATGCCTTTTTTATGATCACAGTGATCACATGATCACTATGGTCATGTGACATTCAGAGCGCCGATTGGCTGCTCAGTCCCTACACTATGCCCTACACTTGTTTATTAATTTTATTCCTGCAAAAATAGAAGTGTTCTGTTCTCTCTGTAGAATTGGAAGGTGGCAGCATGCTTTTTTTTTATTGACAGAGTGATCATGTGACTTACAGAGCGCCAATTGGCCGCTCTGTCACTAAGCTCGGAACCCGGATACAGTTTACTGCCGGGTACTGTGGGATATTAGCCGCGGGTAGGGTTGACAGAAGCAATAACCGAGTGCCATTTATAAACGGCACTGCAGCTGACAAGTGACAACTGCGCGCTATTTATAAACTGCTCAGTCGCAGACTGGTTAAGGTCCTGTCGCCTGGCGCGCGCACGCGTAGACCTTAATCTATGTGCAATAGAAGGACCAGGCAGAGCACCAGCATGTAACTGCGCGGCAGAGGCCGCCGGCTGATACGCGGAGATAGTCGCCATGCCGCTTGTCTCTGCGGCGGTATCTCCGCTATCTATTACATTAGTGTTTTTAATTCTGATTGGTCCTTTCAATTAATATTAATTTTGTTACAGTGTGCAGTAATGTAAAAACGCTAGCAAAATTGCTCTGTGTAGGCTTTGACGAGCGATTATGCCAGCGTTTATATACTTTACATTGCAGAAACGCTAATCGCTAATGCTCAAAAATGCTGCCTGTCCTCCGTTTGCAATTTTGGTAATCCCAACCGCTCCAGTGGAATTTGGCCTATCCATTAACATTAGCTGAGCGTTTGGGGAAATCGCTAGTGGTTTGAATCGCTCGCTGAACGCTCAAAAAATCACTCTAGTGGGTTCCAGCCCTTACTCTGGCTTTTCTCAAGGTTTCTCTGACCCTGTAATGCAGGATTTTGGTAAGTAGTGGGCAAGTTGGAGCCCACGGGGGAGGCGGTCGGTCACGGGCTCTAGGCCCGTTCCACCGCAAACAGCGTGTAGACACTAGACAGCGTATCTACCCCAAAAGTTTCAGCCAGCCAGTTTTCAACAAATGTAGTAGGATCCCCTTTCTCTGATTTTTCAGGGATTCCCACATTGTTTCAGCGTTGCCGATTTTCCAAGCCGTCTGTCTTATCAGTATTTGCAGAGGCGTGGGCGATAACCCTTTTGAGATCCCTGATAGCAGACTCAACAAGTATGATCTTTCACCATCACTGCCCTTTGCATTGCCTTAGGGCTGGATCACACTGGCCGCTTTGGTAGCGTTTTGCTGATCACCAGCGATCAGCAAAAAGCTAATTTTTTTACTGTACAGGAAAGCGATTTAGGAGTGATTGCGTTTTGTGACTCTATAACACTGAAATGCAATCACTCCAAAATCGCTCCAAAAACGCTGCATGCACCATCAGCAAATTACTAATCACTGGCGATCGCTACAGTGTGAACACTACCATTGACTTGTATTAGCAGCAGCATTTTGCTTATCGCCAGTGATCAGCAAATCGCTGAAAAATCGCCCAGTGTGAACTAGCCCTTGCTGAAACAAACCAGTGCAATCCCCGGAAGACAAGACATTTTTCTTTAAAGCAGACCTGAACTCAGACTCTCTGCGCTGAAGGGTTGTTCCCATTGCGTGCGTTCCGCTCGCATGGTCGTTTGCAGTGGCTGTTTTTTGCCGCAATTTTTCTTTCTGATTGCTGGCGATTACCTGCGCGCTGTTTTTTTTTTTTTTTTTTGTAAAAGCGATTTTTCTAAGTGCTTTTGCAGAGCGATAGCGTTTTTTCACTTCATGGCGTCAGTCAGGAAGTGAACTCTTTGATCTGGAAAAGAAAAAATACAATGTATTTATTCTTAAAAACGCGAACGCAATCGCTGCACAAAGCAGTGAGTGTTTGCGTTTTTTCTATACCTTCCATTGAGGCAAAATCACCTAAAAAATGGCCCATGCAGCGCTTTTCTGAGCGGATCGGAAACAAACTGCTCAGATGTGAACTCTCTCATGGAGATTCATGGTGTAAGCGCTTTCAGGGCGATTTTGAAAAATCGCCAGCGCTTAAAAAATGACAAACGCATCTAGTGTGAACGAGCCCTGAAAGATATGCAACAGCATAATAACCTTTAAAGAAAAACATTTCTTTGTTATAGCCGATTCAAATCCTAAAATAAATCTCCTGTAATTCTACTTCCTGCTTTCATATAGTTAACATCCTGTGCTTTCAAATTAAGGCCTCTTTTCCACGAACTGTTGAGCTGTGTGTTCGGCAAGCAGATACCAGGCAGCAAAAAGCAGTTACCAGGCAGCAGTGAGCAGCTGTGAGAGTTTGAGAGGCATTTCACTGCCTGTCAAAAGTTCGTGGAAAAGAGGCCTTACTTATCTGCCGTCGCAGTTAGGTGACAAATGGGAAAGATAAAATTACAACTTGTGATTAGACATAAATGAGTTGGAATTAGACAGGCTAAAGTCTCTAAATACATACAGGGTGCATTTCTCGGTGTACAGTGCTCCCCCACCCTTACACCGTTTCCTGGTGTCTAGTGGCACCTTCTCCATACAGTTCCCTGGTGTATGGAGCCCCCCTCCCTTACACAGTTTACTGGTGTCTAGTGGCCCCTTCTCCATACAGTTCCCTGGTATCTAATGGCTCCTCTCCTTTCCCTATACAGTTCTCTCCTTCATAAAGTGATCCCTGGTGTCTAGTGCCCCCCCCCCCCTCAACCTTACAGTGATCCTTGGCTTCTAATGGTTCCCCCTCCCTATGCCATACAGCATTTTCTGGTGTCTAGTGGCCCCCCTCCCTGCATTATATAACTTCCCTGGTGGTTTAGTGGCTCCACTCTTCCATATTTTTCTCCTTTGTGTCTAGTGGGTTCCCCTCTTCCTCCACCATATAGCTTTCCCTGGTGTCTAGTGTTCCCCCATATAGTTTCCCTGATGTCTAATAGGATCCCCCCCCCCCCTCTCTAGCCCATGTAGCTTTCCTGGTGTCTAGTTACCACCTTTCCTGTGCTCTCCCCAGTCCCAGAGCACCAGTACAGGGGTAGCTATAATTTAAAAAAAAATTACTCCTCTAGCATGCTAGGGGAGTATTTTTTAGGGCCCGTTTCCACTTGAGCCGTACGCGTCTGCAAGACGCGCGGTGGCACTTCTGGGTCTGCGGGTACGCAGACGAATTCCATCAGCCGTGCCATGCACGTTATGGGATCCGCAGCTTCCCGCACCAATTTGGATGGAAATGCCGGCGGAATCGCTAGCACAAGCGATTCGGCCGGCGGTGCCATTGCTCCCTATGGCAGAGTTTCCCCGAACGATTTGCCTGCGGGGAAACTGCGGATTCGGCCCAGTTTTCGCACTATTGGAAAAGGGCCCTTATCAGTCATGCTGCGATGGCTGTCTTTTTTACTGTGCCGAATACTAGCAACTGCTTAGCTGATGCAGAAGAACAGCTGACAAGGGTGAATGTAATTGCCTTCAGCCGCTTGTGCAAAGCCTCATACAAATATACAAGGACTGTCTTTCAATGCCTCAGGCGACAGTTCTCGTATCATGGAAGGGGGCAGAGAAGACATGCAGCGCACGGCAGAGTGGCTTTCAGCAGGTGGGCAACTGAGAACAATGCGCTTTAATAGGCCGCATGTACAAACGCTAGATTCTCACGTGAGGTGGCCATTATCGGCCGCATTTAACCATTTCAGCCCGCAGTGATTTTTCACCTTATGCATCAGAGCAATTTTCACCTCCCATTCATTCGCTAATAACTTTATCACTACTTATCACAATTTATTGATCTTGTTTTTTCTGCCACTAATTAGGCTTTCTTTGGGTGGTACATTTTGCTAAGAATTATTTTTTTATAAATGCATTTTAACAGGATTAATAAGAAAAAATTGAAAAAATGCATTATTTCTCAGTTTTCGGCCATTATAGCTTTAAAATAATCCACGTTACCATAATTAAAACCTATGTATTTTATGTGCCCGTATGTCTCGGTTATGACACCATTTACATTTTGTCCCTATCACAATGTATGGCGCCAATATTTTATTTGGAAATAAAGGTGCATTTTTTTCCGTTTTGCGTACCTCACTATTTCCAAGCTTATTTTTTGTTGTTGTATACCCCCTTCAAATGCATATTTAAAAAGTTCAGACCCTTAGGTAACTATTTATGTCTTTTTTTTTTTTTTTTTTTTAATTGTAATTTTTTTTTTCCCATTAAAAATTTTATCTGGGTAATATTTTGGTGTGGGAAATAGTTAATTTTTAATGTTATTATATGTGTAAATTGTAATGTAAAAAATATGTAGATGTAGTGTTACTATTTGGCCACAAGATGGCCACATTGAGTTTTTTTTCCCTCCTTGTGCTTCTCGCTAACCGGAAGCACAAGGGGGACGCGGAAGATTTTACGTGCAGAAAGACTGAAGCCTCTTCTAAGAGCGCTTCAGTTTTTCTTCTGGGGACACGGATCAGTGATCGGGAACCATGTTCCCGTTTACTGATCCCAGGGCTTCTGGGGGACAGCACGGGGGCACGATCGCGCCGAAGCGCGGCACCGCAGCAGAGCAGCCGCCCGGAGGTGAGCTTCACGTCCGGGCGGCAGAAAGGGTTAATCTAGCATGTTCCCACGGAGCAGTGCTTTTCACCGCTGCTAGATTTGGGCGCAGCCAGCGCCGCCATAGCCCAAGTCTACCGGCGGCACCGATTACATATGCATGCTGTTCTCATAGCTTAAGAGGGCTACTGTAGGTAAAAGAAATATGATTTTTGGAATGTTGAATTGCTTGTTTACCTCTACTGATGAATGTTATACCAACAGTTTGATAAAACTGCATGTTTTTCCCCCCTTTTTAAATATGACAGACTTTCCTGATCTTCCATAGTGAAAGCTTCTGCCACATAAATCCCTCACCACTTACAAGATCAGATCAGTTCAAAGCCCTTTATGTGCGAACTGCTGAAGTAAAGGGGGGGGGGGGGGGTTGGTGGGAGGAGAGATGACTGACCACAAGCAACACTTTGTCCACATGGGTTTTATTTATTTTTAATCTTTACAATTACTGGTGATAGAATTGAAGGATGGACATCAACTAGCCATCAGTTAGGGACATTATTACTGGAGTACCTCGAGTGTATTTTTAAAGGTCAGTAATTTTGGGCCATAGGGGGGAGGGGTGGCCTTACAGGCATTACGGCTCCCAGGCAGGGTTGCTCTCCACGGAATAATCACGTGTAACCACGGTGGTTACTCGTGATTCAAATGAGCTCTAATTGCCGCAGCTGAGCGGCTAGATGCGGCGGGGTTAATTACCCAGAACGCTGCTCTCCGCTCAGCGTTTCAGAGGTGCGAGTGTCTGAATAGACGCATTGCAAACCTCGCTATGGAGCACTTCCGCATTAGGAGAGCGGCGTTCTGCATCTAGCCGCTCGGCCGCGGCAATTAGAGCTCATTTGAACACAAGTAACCACCGTGGTTACTCGTGATTATTCCGTGGAGAGCAACCCTTCTCCCAAGCCCCCGTCTGTGAGCGCTCTGCCATCTTCTCCAGGATGAGCCACAGCTGTGGCAGTATGAAGTGCCCGCTGCAGTGTCATGGCTGCCACAATGCATGACATATAGTGTACTCACATTGAAGAACTACATCTCTCAGCATGTACGTAGGTAGCTTGGAGCACACAACGCCACAGGCACTTCAAACCACTGCAGCTGTGGGTCTGCCTGGAGATGATGGAGCGCATACAGACAGGAGCAACTCCATGAAGGTAAGTAATGCCCGTCAACCCCTCCCCCCTAATGCAATGGTCCACACCATTTATGAACCTCCTTTGGTTTATTATACATACAGTACATATTTTTTTTATAGAGGTTTAGAGGAAATGGCGTTATGCATCAGAAAGGTTAGGTATAAGTGCATAAGTGTTAGTGTATCTGAGATAAAACAAAGATGAGCATTTGTACTTACCTGGGGCTTCCTCAAGCCCCCTATAGGCCATGGGCTTCCTTGCGGTCATTAGTTTAGGTTACAGACAATATTTAGGGGTGACATACAGCAAAATGACAATACCTGAATACAAGAAAGACCAGATCATGCAGCACAGTATAAGTGCAAGGTAATGCTTAGTCACTGGAGGGGAGCATGGAGATTAGGCAAGTTAGGTTCACTCAGATGCATAGCATGGGTTCACAGTAATGGAGGAGCATGATCAGGTAGGACACAAAAGGAGGAGGACCTGCCCAAAGGCTTACAATCTAGAGGGAAAGGTAAGGACAAGAAAGGTAGGGGACCAGAGTTCAGCTGTGGGTTTAGAGCACTTGTGAGGGGTAGTAGGCCAGGGTGAAAAGGTGAGTTTTGAGGGCCTTCTTGAAGATGTTGAAGGAGGGGGCTGCCCTAATGGGTGGAGGTAGGGAATTCATAGCTCCCAACTGTCATTCTTTTGGAGGGAAAGTCCCTCTTTGGGAGTCCTGTCCCTCTGTCCCTCTTTCCTCCTCATTTGTCCCTCTTTCAGGACTTTGTCCCTCTTTCTATGTAAATATATATATTTCTCTACTAAAAATGTGTTTGATTGACTCTAAACTTTATTCCCGTCCTTTAAATTGATATATTACTAATTTTAAAATGTTAATATGAAGGAAACTGAACCAGGATAGAAAGGACCAGTGTGGTTTGAAGTATAAAACAACATCTTTTTCTTATTAAATTTTTATGGCATGCATGACTAGGGGTGTGGCGGGGGCGTGATCAGGGGTGTGGCAGGGGCATGGCTTAAGTGTCCCTCTTTCTCATCTCAAAAAGTTGGGAGGTATGGGAGTTCCATAGTGTTGGAGCAGCTCTTGAGAAGTCCTGGAGGCGTGCATGGGACTGGGTGATGCGGGGGGCGGTTAGTCGAAGTTCATTGGAAGAGCGGAGTGAGCGGCTAGGTGTGTACCTCTGAGTAAGAGCGGAAATGTAGGTTGGACAGGTTTTGTGGACAGATTTGTAAGTCAGACACAGTATCTTGAATCTGATTCTGGACTGGATAGGAAGCCAGTGGAGGGATTCAAGGAGGGGATCTGCCGTGGTGGAGCGATGGGCTTTCGCATTCATGATGGACTGCAGTGGGGCTGTTCAGGTCATAGGGAGACCAGACAGAAGGGCATTGCAGTAGTCAAGGCGGGAAATTATGAGGGCATGGATGAGGAGTTTGGT
This sequence comes from Hyperolius riggenbachi, assembly GCF_040937935.1. Lineage (NCBI taxonomy): Eukaryota > Metazoa > Chordata > Amphibia > Anura > Hyperoliidae > Hyperolius > Hyperolius riggenbachi. The sequence continues at coordinate 215,771,343 of NC_090653.1, forward strand.
GGTGGCAGAGGTCAGGAAACAAATGTTATGCTGGGAATACACGGTACGTTTTCGCGGCTCGATTCTGCCGCCCGATCGATTCCCCTGCTTGATTCCCGCGGGCGATTCTCTTATCTTCTGCTCGTTTTCCTTATCTTTTTCCATTGTCCCCCATGCGGTATCAAGAGCGGAATCGATCGGGCGGGTGATTGGACATGTCGGAAATTATCAATCGAGCCATCTAAATGGCTCAATCGAGCGACGAAAACGTTCCGTGTATTCCCAGCATAAGTTTAAAAGAAACATAATAGGTGGAGGGTAGTGGAAGATTGTGGATGGCCGGTAGTGACAGATGAAAAGTAGTGGCACAGAGTGGGTGGTGCGTAGTAGGGGGTGGTGACAGGGAATAGTAGGTGGTTGGTAGTGACAGGTAGTTTGTGGTGGCTGGGTGGCAGATATTGCAGATAGTGGCTTGTGGTTGGGTGACAGTGCAGGTGGCGGGTAGTGATAGGTAGTG